>NC_053171.1:64929798-65092298 GCF_016835505.1 Polypterus senegalus | reverse complement strand
ACAGACAAGCGTCAACAATCTTAAGAAGTATGAACTTATACTTCCAAACATATGAGCCTTTAGAAAATCATATAGTCTTACCAGTGTATTTTTTTCTTGCACGTTATCTGGAGTAGAGCCAGAACCATATTTCTGGTTTAAATGGGCAAGAATAGCAGCATGTACTGACGGATCTCGAGCCTGAAATACAAAATATTTTATTATATCTAAAACTAATCATTTTTGACACATTTCTAGTAGTCGGCAGGAAATTAAATCGGATGGCAACTTACATATGAATATTTTTAACAAGTTTTAATGCAGATGTAAACAAATGCTTTTATGCTTAGTTCTTTGAAAAATTGTTAACCAATTAAGGTAAAACTTGAAATAGAAAAATCTGTTTGTACAAAAGAGTGGAACTTCTCAAATAGCGTATAATCAACTCTCTTAAATGGTTTCTTAATTCTTTTCAAAAATCCCTGGTAAAAACCGTTAACTGTACTAAAAAAAATAGATGAAGTATAAGATTCTGTCCTACAAGTACAAAAGGGCCATTTATCAATAATAAAAATACATACATACATTTGAAACCATGGTGGGTTTGCATTGCCGCCTTGTGAATGGGTCCATCTGTTGGTTCTTGGAATTTTGACCTTCAGCCTTAAAGAGATTCAGAAGAGGATTATTAGAAACAGCCATATCCAGAAAGACAACAGGCATCTTTGAAGCTTCAAGACCTGTCATCACTAAAGCAATATAGAAAACTAAGACACCAGACACAGTGTGCTTCTTAAAAAAACACAGTAGGGGTTCACATGTATCTTTTATTATTGTTATTATTACATGTTTACTATGAAACAATCCCTATTAAATCAAAAGGAGACGCTTATTTTTTAAGTGTCATTATCTTTAAAATGTATTTATTGCTTAGAGAAGTGGATGCATGCAGAAAGAAAATTAAAGAGCCAGCACATATGCAAAAGACAAGGTGATCTTGATTCAATAAGTAGTGGCCCAGCCTGTAGGAGTTGAGCAGCAATCAAACTTCCTTTCAGGTTTTTGATTAATTATTACATCTGCATTACTGAACATATTTCCCATTCTTCAATTGTTACAGATTTCTTGGCCTGCTTAATGAACAGACGACTGGTTTGAGGCATAAACTGATTTTAGCCATTCCAAAACATCATAATCTCTCCCTCTCGCTCATATATATTATATTTTATTATATAAAACCCAACGTCTGTCTGTCACGAAAGAACTACTTAATGGATTTAGATTGTTTTTTTTTTCTTCTATAGTTTGCTTGAACATTCCAGTTGATTTTGCGACTTCCCTCATCGCGCTAAAAATCATAGTTTGCTTGCGGCAGTGATTAATAAGCGTGAATCGAAGAGACAGGCTGTGGGCCGAGTGGAGGGGGAGCTAAGACCTCAGGAGTAGGGAGCCAGGAGGTGCCATCCACACTCAAGTGGCCGTCTCCATTCGAGTCGAGTCTGCATGTCTGTCTGGTTTTCACAAGAGAATTATTTAACGGATTTAGATCAGGTTGTTGCTTGAACATTCCGGTTGATTTTGTGACTTCTCTCATCGCGCTAAGTATCATAGTTCACTTGCAGTAATGATTTATAAGCGTGAAGAAAGGGGCTGCGGGTAGGTTGAGGCATAAAATTAATCAATTGGTACTCAAATTATTTGGCACGTTGTCTTGGACAGAACACAAAGATACAGTTCATTATCCTACAGAATTTTTAAATTCCATTAATCCTTCTGGCATGCCGCCCCACAACTTAGCATTGAAAGTAGGAACACCGATTACCTTTTTGTGAAACCTGAGCCCATCCAAATTTTGCAATGGTACCCGTCTCCAGGTCTGTCAACTTCAGAACAACATCATAGATGTGATAATCATCACAGGATGTAGCATTAATCCTGTGTGTTCCTCTAATTGCAACAGACATGTCCTTTCAATTCAAGACATTACAGTTCCAGGTGAAGCTTTGCCTTCCAATGTCAATTAACAAGGCCCAGGGACAGACACTGAAGTTGGCAGTAGTTGATCTTAGCTCACCAGGCTGCTCGTATGGTCAGCTTTACATTGCTTTCTCCCAGGTTAGTTCACCAAGAAACCTATATGTCCTCGCCCCGATAACAAAACCAAAAATATTGTATATCAAGAGGCCCTTAGATAGGAAACTTATCAATATAAATTGTTCTCAATACAAATTACATTTTATTTTTTTTTTTATTGATTTTTAAAGTTTGTTCCGTTTCACTACTACGTGGGCAGAGCCACAGGTGACAGCTAGTACATTCCTATAATGCTTTTTTGTGGCCAGATTTGGTGTAATATGGATTATGGAGGATCATCATCTAGCTGGAGGATGTATTTTTTAATCAAAGTCAACTTTTAGTCAAAGGTGGTTTAGCTCTGGGAAAAACAAAGCCATGTATAGGTCCATGGGCCAGAAAAGAGACGTAATCCTCGACACTGCCATTATCATGGTTATCAACCCTCTCATTAGCAAAAAATGGAAATGAAAATACTAAGCATCAGTTTACAAAGCAATTTTAACCTAATTTCTACAGGACACCATGAAAGTGTGATTTTTCAAATGACCTACACAAGATACACTATAAGTACTGCCTGATAGAAGGTTAACCAATGCCACATTTTCCAACTTGAAAGCCATCCTTAAATTATCTTTTATGTTGTATATTTACAGGTTTCCACTTTGGTTTATGAGAGTGTTTTCTGTAGGTCAGGGCTTCTAAAACCTTTTCAGACCAGGGACACCTTAGAAGTGGGTGCTGTAGATTATGGACTCAAGCCTCCCTTCCCATTAGGAAAACACAGAAAAATCATTTCTTTTCACAAAAGGTAAAACACATTTTTCATGTTTCTTAGATTTAGGAATGTACTACACCACATTTATGTAGAGGCTTGACCCAAGAAACTTTTTTTTTTTTTTTCTCCAATCTCTTAATTAGCTAACTATTTTCATTGTGACTGAGCAAAGAAGGGTAATTAGTGATTAATGCTCATGTATCTGACAGCAGTATATACAAAATGAGTGAAGCAAGGCTTTCTAATGATTTTTATTGGCTCAGAACATTATGGGAGTGACTGGCACAAATGTAAGCTTGTGTGCTTATGCTCATGCTTGGTGCAGTGGGTCTCAGCATGTGTTTAAAAGGTATGTCTTCTACATTACTGTATTCCCCCTTAAAAGTTGAAACACAGTACAGAGCAGCTAGTCAAGTTCCACTTGGCTGTAGGAAAATGTTTAGGATCTGTTGACAGCACACATGGCAGCACTGTCTGGAAACATCATCGTCGTTTGCCATTTTTTAACATTCTAGTCAGATATCTTGTGGTGACTATTTAAGTGAAACTGAGAATAAAGGAGAAAAGAATAACCAAATGGTTGTTACACTAAGTATGTGTCATTTATGAATTACATACCATATTTTACCAATTATATTGGAGACGTCCTTGTCATGTACTGCACTAGGTAGTTTATTTTATAATCTTTTAGTAAACACACACACACAAAAAAAAAAGTAAGTGTGTGGGACGTTCACGAAATGTGGATTATGTGACCCGAGATATTTTTCATATTGCTTTCTGTTGTCCAGTAATGTACATGTAAACACATTAAAAATTCTTGCCCACAACTACAAACCACAATGGGTAAACATATTTTTTCTTAAAATTCATTTTTTGGTGGAGTTTTCCTTTAATACCAAATATGGCATCAACAAAGCGAACCAAAGACTGCTGTTGAACACTTCTTTTAAAGGCAACAACAGAGATTTATACAGGTGTCAACATCTTATATAATGCCAAATGTGTTTTTGATGAAAGACAATGAAAAATAAAGGGAGAAGTAACAACAGACTACATCAAACAATGATGCATTCTTGGAAGCTAAGCTTTCAGACAACTTAAATGTACCTTTCGATTTTAATAATTTTTTGTGTTTCCACATTGTAGTGGTGGCCATTACATGGTTCATTTTGAAAGCTAAAACAAATACTGTTGCAAGAATTAGAGCTTTTTTTATTATTCATGATTTTAAAGAAATCTAAAAGTACACACCAAAATGCTGCACACCTTAATTGTCGAGTTCAGCCCTAAAATGGAATAATAAATGGTGGCTGGAGGCTTTAGAGTATGGCTGCATCTAATCTAGAATTTTCCACCAACTGAGAAACAAAGTGCACCAAGCAACTGTTAAATAAATACCCATGCTGGCTCTTTTGGAAAACATGCACAAGCCACAGTGGGAACATAATTAAGAAACATCTCACTTTTTACCAACAGCTGCACTACCTGCTCCCTACACCTTACTGTGTACTCTAAACAGAACTT
Organism: Polypterus senegalus; assembly: GCF_016835505.1. Lineage (NCBI taxonomy): Eukaryota > Metazoa > Chordata > Cladistia > Polypteriformes > Polypteridae > Polypterus > Polypterus senegalus. The sequence continues at coordinate 65,087,941 of NC_053171.1, read as the reverse complement.
TACTATTCTCTGGTACAGCATCAATAAGTACACTCTTTGATTTTCTAAGATTCAAAAACATGGAAAGCTATATGATCAATTCTGCATTTACATGTACAGGTGTGCATCTCAAATTAGAACATCATCTTAAAGTTAAATTATTTAAGTAATTCAATTCAAAGAGTGAAACTCATATATAGATTCATTACACACAGAATGATATATTTCAATCGTTTCTTTCTTTTCATTTTGCTGATAATGGCTTATTGCTAATGAAAACCCAAAATTCAGTATCTCAGAAAATTACAATATTGTGAAAAATTTCAATATTGTAGACTTCTGGTGTCCCACTCCACTCAACTAATTAACCCAAAACACCTGGAAAAGGTGTCCTGAACCTTTAAATGGTCTCTCAGTCTGGTTCAGTAGGCCACAGAATCGACTTGACAGTTGTCGAGAAAAGTGTCATTGACACCCTCCACAAGAAGGGGAAGCCACAAAAGGCCATTGCAAAAGAAGCAGGCTGTTCACAAAAGTGCTGTATCCAAGCATTATTAATGGAAAGTTCAGTGGAAGGAAAAAATGTGTCAGAAAAAGGTGCACAAGCAACAGGGATAACTGCATCCTTGAGAGGACTGTGAAGCAATATGAAGCAAAAGTATCCAGGACATGGGCTACAACTGTTGCATTCCTGTTGTCAAGCCACTCCTGAACCAGAGACAAAATGTCAGAAATGTCTTACCTAGGCTAAGGAGAAAACGGACTGGACTATTGCTCAGTGGTCCAAAGTCCTCTTTTCAGATGAAAGTAAATTTTGCATTTCATTTGGAAATCCATGTCCCAGAGTCTGGAGGAAGAGTGGAGAGGCACAGAATCCAAGTTGCTTGAGGCCCAGTGTAAAGTTTCCACAGTCAGTGATGATTTGGGGAGCCATGTCATCTGCTGGTGTTGGTCCATTGTGTTTTATCAAGTCCAAAGTCAGCGCAGCCAGCTAGCAGGAACTAGCTGAGCTAGCATGCTTCCCTCTGCTGACAAGCTTTATGGAGATGCAGATTTCATTTTCCAGCAGGACTTGGCACCTGCCCACACTGCCAAAAGTACCAACACCTGGTGCAATGACCAGGGCATCACTGTGCTTGACTGGCCAGCAAACTCGCCTGACCTAAATCCCATAGACGATCTAAGGGGTATTGTAACAGGAAGATAAGAGACACCAGACCCCACAATGCAGATGAAGTGAAGGCTGCTTTCAAAGCATCCTGAGCTTCCATAACACCTCAGCAGTGCCACAGGCTGATTGCCTCCATGCCACGCCGCATTGATGCAGTAAATCATGCAAAAGGAGCCCCGACCAAGTATTGAATGCATACATGGACAAACTTTTCAGTAGGCCAACATTTCTGTATTACATTTTTTTTTTATTGGTCTTATGAAATATTCTCATTTTCTGAGATACTGAATTTTGAGTTTTCATTACCTATAGGCTATAATCAGCAAAATGAAAAAAAAATAAATGCTTGAAATTTATGACTCTGTGCGTAATGAATCTATACGAGTTTCACTTTTTGAATTACTGAAATAAATTAACTTTCAATGATATTCTAATTTTTTGAGATGCACCTGTATGTGAGAAAGAGATCTCAGCTTTAAATAATATCTATATCTGAAGAATAATTCCAAGAAAGAGAATGTTTCAATCTGTGTTCCAGTCTGTAAAAATGAACACATCTTTGATTGTGACACACCTGAACACCTTCAGTTCACCTTGCCAAATTTTCTGTATCCAAAACTGTACTAGAGCATGGCAATGATACCTCCAAGGCAACTTAACTTCCACCATTTTGGAACATACATTCAGAACAATATACACTCTAATAATAAAAGTTCTGTCAAAATCAAGAGCCCCCTACAATCAAGACAGAAATGCTACTCCCTAGAAATACAATTTTGTAACATGTAAACTGTATTTAGTTTGTTTTGCTGAAACCATTTCAGTTGTCAGCTATGTACAGTGGGTACGGAAAGTATTCAGACCTCCCTCAATTTTTCACTCTTTGTTATATTGCAGCCATTTGCTAAAAATCATTTAAATTGATTTTACACACAGCACCCCATATTGACAGACAAAAAAAAAGAATTTTTGAAATTGTTGCAGATTTATTAAAAAAGAAAAACTGAAATATCACATGGTCCTAAGTATTCAGACCCTTTGCTGTGACACTCATATATTTAACTCAGGTGCTTTCCATTTCTTCTGATCATCCTTGAGATCACCTTCATTTGAGTTCAGCTGTGTTTGATTATACTGATTGGACTTGATTAGGAAAGCCACACACCTGTCTATATAAGACATTACAGCTCACAATGCATGTCAGAGCAAATGAGAATCATGAGGTCAAAGGAACTGCCTGAAGAGCTCAGAGACAGAATTGTGGCAAGGCACAGATCTGGCCAAGGTTACAAAAAAATTTCTGCTGCACTTAAGGTTCCCAAGAGCACAGTGGCCTCCATAATCCTTAAATGGAAGACGTTTGGGACAACCAAACCCTTCCTAGAGCTGGCCGTCCGGCCAAGCTGAGCTACCGGGGGAGAAGAGCCTTGGTGAGAGAGGTAAAGAAGAACCCAAAGATCACTTTGGCTGAGCTCAAGAGATGCAGTCAGGAGATGGGAGAAAGTTGTAGGAAGTCAACCATCACTAGAGCCCTCCACCAGTCAGGGCTTTATGGCAGAGTGGCCTGTCGGAAGCCTCTCCTCAAGACACATGACAGCCCGCATGGAGTTCGCAAAAAGACACCTGAAGATTCTCTGGTCTGATGAGACCAAGATAGAACTTTTTGGCCTTAATTCTAAGCGGTATGTGTGGAGACAACCAAGCACTGCTCATCACTTGTCCAATACAGTCCCCACAGTAAAGCATGGCGGTGGCAGCATCATGCTGTGGGGGTGTTTTTCAGCTGCAGGGACAGGACGACTGGTTGCAATCGAGGGAAAGATGAATGCGGCCAACTACAGGGATATCCTGGACAAAAACCTTCTCCAGAGAGCTAAGGACCTCAGACTGGGCCGAAGGTTTACCTTCCAACAAGAAAATGACCCTAAGCACACAGCTAAAATAACGAAGGAGTGGCTTCACAACAACTCTGTGACTGTCCTTGAATGGCCCAGCCACAGCCCTGACTTAAACCCAATTGAGCATCTCTGGAGAGACCTAAAAATGGCTGTCCACCAACGTTTACGATCCAACCTGACAGAACCGGAGAGGATCTGCAAGGAGGAATGGCAGAGGATCCCCAAATCCAGGTGTGAAAAACTTGTTGCATCTTTCCCAAGAAGACTAAATACTGAGCAAAGGGTCTGAATACTTTGGACCATGTGATATTTCAGTTTTTCTTTTTTAATAAATCTGCAACAATTTCAAAAATTCTTTTTTTGTCTGTCAATATGGGGTGCTGTGTGTACATTAATGATTTTAGCAAATGGCTGCAATATAACAAAGAGTGAAAAATTGAAGGGGGTCTGAATACTTTCCGTACCCACTGTATAATCACTTATTAATTGCTCATTTATAGAAAGTCTTGAAATTTTTCATTTTAAAAATTGATAAAGGAACCTGTAAACTAAATGTTACAGAATCAAACTTCCAACAAGCAAATATTTACTCATGTAGTCTTAAAAATACATGATAACATTTGCTGTCATTTCAAAGTAGGCTTATATTAAAAAGTTACTACTAACCACAAGTGCTTTTTCTGATTCAACAATGTTCCAGCTTCTGTTCCTCTGATTAATATAACTAAAAAAATGTAAAAATGACTAAAATTATTTCAGGTATCAACACAATCAACTTCATGAACTCTGCAAAAGCACTAAAATAAATTATTTAGATAATGAAAATTATAAATATTAATAAAGAACAGATTTTTGACATTTTAGGAAAAAAGAAAATAACTTGCTGGGTCTTACTACAACTAACTGTAGCTGACAGAAAATGATTTTAAGTACCGTGGTTGAGAATATCTTTCATCATCCAAAGGATGTGAATATCTGAAATTCATATGATCCTAAAACATTCTGTATATTTTCAATATCAAACTCAAAACAAAATGTGAACACATGGCAGATAAACTGAACCATTATTAAAATATAAATGGTAATCATTATTATTAAAAAAACAAGTACTTGAACAGTAGATTAGCTCTGTAACAAATCCCCAGTATGATTAGCAAGTGAATACACATAATATAGAGAAAACTCCAAAAAGTAGCACATAATGGCACCAGTTTGAGTAAAAATAACTTTGTACAGTGGCTATTTATTTCTTTTTTCAAGCATAATACAAAACTTGGGAGCAAGGCCAGAGATTAAATATCATCATGCTCTGCTTGAAATTTGCTACATATTCCATTCTTGTCTCACCTGATAGCAGAGATATTTTTTGTTCTTTGGCGGTCCAAAGCCTCAGCTCTTTCTTCGAGCTCATTAAGCTGATCCTGAATTTGCTTCACTTTTTCTGTATCTCCTGATTCTTCTGCCATGGCCTAAAAAAAAAAAAATTATTAATATCCAAAAAAAAATCAAAAACCAAAACACACACACACACACACACACACACACACACACAACCCAATGACAGAGCAAGCATTTAGATGAACCTTGAAATTACAGCTAGTGTCCATCTCTAAGAATTTAAATGAATGTCTCTGACTTTAGTCATTAGTGTAGTTAAAATACTGACATTTCCCATTTTCTCATAACTGTTAGAAATAAAAAGGCAGCAAACTCTATATTCATCAGGTTTTTGAAATTTGTTAATGTGTAAACTTGAGCATAAAAGCCGGCAGACCGCTATGAACCACTGTAAGAGTTAGACAAACTTTCTTCTGTCTGAATTTAGTCAGCGTTTAAACCAGGAAAAGTTGGTTTCCAAAACTTATTTTCAAGTAAAATGCTAAATCATTGATCATGTGGGAAAAAATTAATACTCAACATAACCTTTAAAGATGAGCAACATATTTGTTGCATGATAAGACAGACAACTAAATATCACCATGTACTACCTTCTCCTTTAACAGCTGAGTTTTCTTCATAGCATAATTAGGAGGTGCTTTGCGAAATCTGTCCTTCTCTTTCACAATCTTGAAAATTAAAAGAAAAACAGGGATGTCATTCAAATTATGGTAAAATTAGATATGATTTAGTTAAAGAAAGTTAAAAAAAGTAAATGCATTCCAACATATTTCAAGACAGAATAAAGCAGTGATGTGAAATTTCTATAGATTAGTATCATGGCCTGAGATACATGTCAAAATTGTATTACAAGTTGTTGTTGCTTCTGTTAAAGTTATGGCTGTATTTCATGGTTATAGGAATGAGAACATCAACAGTACTAGATTTTTAAATATTTTACTGCAGTTCCTTACTGCTAATGATGCAATGGAGAAAAGGAAATGTACATTTTCAACTGTTTTGTTTGCTTTAACAATGACACACATTTTATGAATAAAACAGTCATTAAACATATTGTAAATAACTCGAAATCCAATTGTCAAACCACAACGAAATAATGGTTCATATTAAAGAAAATTAAGTATTCCAGAACATCTTTTTCAATGTGGAGATGGGTAACTGTTCTTCAAACATCATCATTTTTAACTCAAAACTGTACTCTATAGAAAAAAAAACCTTTACAAAAGACAAATTCGCTTTATCTCCTACTATAAGGAAAGAGACCTTACATCTTCAATGTCCTTATCATTGAATTTGTAGTTTAGTGCTTCTTTAATGGCTTGTTCCTTCTTAGTGATTTCATCCAATGTAGGGACTTGCATTCCTGCCACCACCATCTATTAATAATAGTTATTTAAAAAAAAATTACCCACAGACACCCTGCATAAACAGCTTTCCTTATAATCAAGTAAAATCGACAACTCTGCTTTGAGTGCATAATAAACAACAAATTAGCACCCCATCCACTTCAACATAACATTCAACCCTAGCACAACCACACTCAAATCATGAAAAAACTCCAGTTTGGGATGTTAAAAGTCTATCACTAGGACCTTGCGTCTTATTTAAACTCCTTTCACTTACAAAACGTGCATGACAAGAGGTGCAAGCTTGAATTATGTCAAGTTATACAGAAAAGAATCCAGCTGTCTAGAATTCTCAGAGTAGTCAGCTATCAAAAAAGGAGGCTCAAAGACCACTGAGAATCCACTTTACAGTAATCTACAACCACATGAATATCAAACTAAAGTTTTTCTTTATTGTAAACAAAAAAAGGAGCCAATTAAGCAATTAAACCTTCATGTGTAATGCTTAATATGCCTCCTCGAAATATGTGATTTTTATAGTTTAATGCTGTGCGTCCCCAAACCAAAAAACACACACAATAAGAATCACAAGCAACAAAAATTCAAGGCATGGAAAATCTCACCGCTTCTTTCCATTTCATGAATTCACTTTCTGTAAACTCCTGGTTTGATACAAATTCCAGGCGAAAAACGCGTGTGTCATTACCATGCCTGAAATACAACACAGAGATTTTTCATTTACTAATGAAAATTTGTTTTCAAAGCATTAAGATCATATGCAATGGCTGAAATCTAAAGGCAATCATGTATTAATTATATGGTTCACTTTAACATTTTCTTAAATCAGTTCTTTTAACATATTTTTAGCACAAATTGGCCTAACTGGTGAAGATGACTACTTTGATTTTTGGGTCTACCACTTGATTGAGGCAGCAAGATCTCCCATATGAAATTCACAGAGATGTGAATGTTAACAATGTCTTTAATGTACAATTTCTTGCACAATTAAAACTTTTTTTTCTATCCATTCTTAATTTCAAATCTGATTTGCTAAGGAGTGATGAGTTAGCATTTTTGTTTATATAGGAAAAATAATGTTAAGTATTAGTATTATTAAGCATTAAACTGCCTTTTGCAAAACAGTCTAAAATAATGTTCAATACAGTTTGACATTCCATTATTCAAACTACATTTCAGATACACAAATGATACCTGCGAAAATGCCTAGATTATCATTATTCATTACGTGATCTATAAAGCGTACACCAAATGTGTATAGAAAATAAAGGGCACGATAAAACACAGTGCCTACCTCAACTGCAGACCTTTGTTTGTTCTCGTTGTTCCCAACTGGTAAACTTTCGCCGTTTCCACCACATCTACTATTTCAGCCACCTAAAAACATATGATTTGCAATTACAACCAAAAAAAAAAAAAAAAAAAAAAACATTTCCATTGAAAACTAATTACTAATACCAGCAGCTATCTTGGCACTCAAATTATTTTTTCAATTAACCTTTTATGGTATCCATTATTTTGCATCATTTAATTACACTGGGCAGTGAAGATTTTTCTTCCTGAACAGTTTTGGGTGTATCTTTTGGCCTGCCAATCACACACACACACAAAAAAAAAATCACTTTAAAATTTTCCTGTCACATACCATATATAGCAGTTGACTAATTTTGTGATTTTCTCTCATGTTCCAAGTATACATATCAGTGCAGCATCCACACCTGGAACATCAGTGCTGATCTAAAAGCCGTAGCATTGCTACTAGGATTACAGCTCAGATATCCCAAATACTGCAAATGAGATAGCCGCGCTAAAGTGTCCGATTATATTTTAAAAACTGGCCGTTCAAGTAAGCATTTGCTTCCACTATTGAACAAAATCCACTTGCCAAAGCAACAAAGATATGTGTGCTTCCTAATAAGACTTGAACTGATGAAAATTTTCAAGCAATGAACAAGAAAGGTGAAGGACTTCAATATTTGAGACAGTTTTTCCAAAATAATTGAAACTAAGACTAATAAGGAAGGCATTTTTGTTCTTCCACAAATCAGTCACATCAATGACAAACAGCTTCAAAGAACTGTTAGTAGGGTCAGACGAAATCTTACAAAAGGCATTAAAGGATATTACTGCAAATTAGCTTGACAGCTACAAAGTACCAAAACTACAATCAGCTGGTTGACAGCAATCTTCAGACATAAAAAACCATGAAGTACAACATGTCGCCGAAGATTCATTTTCTGCATTCACATTTGGACTTCTTCCCTGCTAATCTTGGAGCTGTCAGTGCGTGCTGAACATGGGGAAAAGTTTCACTAGGGCAGTGCAACAATGGAGAAAGTAGCATCAAGGCAAGTAGAATACATTAGTGGTGACTGACTACTGAAGGACACTGAAATGAGAAGCAGTCGATGCAGAGTACAAATGATAATCAGCAGCAAAAATTTTTAGTTCAGATGAACTAATGCAATGTGCCAGCATCATTACACAATTAAAAATGCTTAGGCCAACAGAAGTTAATGTCATATGCCATGCCTTTAATCTGAAATCTTTGTGTTTAGCTTGAAGCTGTACATCATAACCACCAAAAACATTTCAGGAAGCAAAACATTTGAAAAAATTTAGCATCTAGAGTTGTTCATAATTGTTCTCTAACCATGTGTGCCTTTCACAACACGATTAACACACTAGAGAATTCAATAGAAGTGCATCAAAACAGTTTTTGTAATGGCAGGAAAACACTGATACAAGTTCTGATCTCCCAATTATACACACATACCCTATACACTGGTTTACTGCTGCTGTTTCCAATTCCTATCCTAACAAAACAGCCCGTTACAGTCTTCGCAAAAAATGGCATGTGACACCATCGTTCAAGTTTGTGCCGTGATAAGCGAATCCTGTTGAGCTCTTCTGGAAGAGATACTGGCAGGGATTTGGGAGGACTATCTTCTGCCCTGAAATAAAAACAGTACATCTGAATCAAAATATTCTAACCTACTGGTACTCTTCCTTTACCAGTTCATTTTGTGCATTTTTTATGTAAACAATTTTATAATAAAAAAAAAAACAATAAAGGTAATGAAGCATCACTTGTCCTAATGATAATTTGCCATTTATGAATTACAAACAGCAATAATGAACTCCATTTGTTCTAAAGTATCTTTAACAGTAACAAGTAGTTGTCTCTAAAATTGACATACAGAAACTGGGAACTCAAAATATCCCACTGACATTAAGTAGAGCTGACAGTATGCTTATCAGTGGTAAAACATTCTTGATAAATGTGTGATCTGAATAGAAGGTTTTGTATTTTTATAGTAAAGAAAATAACATTAAATTGTAATTTTATTTTGCACAACTAAAAACAAAAAGTTATACACTTTCACTTAAAATATGACCAGATACATACTCCTCTGCTTCATCAGATGATGATGACCTTGAAGATCTTTCTGACTTCACACTTGATTTATCTTCATCCTCTTCCTCTTCATCATCTGTGTACACTTCACTCATTTTTAAGGGTTGTTTTTTTGCTAAAAGCTCGGCTGAAACAAAAGATAAGACATTTTGAAAGATAGCTTTTACATAATATATTAACAATAAAATTGATATGAAAGTGTGAATTAGTAATGGAAAGAAAAAGCAAAAACAAGCAACAGAAATGTTTCACAGTTAATCTCAGTTACACTGTAGCACAAGTGAAGACTACCATTTAAAAGTATAAAATGTACAAAATGTATAAAATGTAAATTACAATATTACAGAAAGTCAGCAGTATTCATCTGAAGTTGGTACTTACAGCTGTGCTTGACCATATGTCTGCAGACTATGTGTGATATGACAGCAAGGATCTTAAGTCAGCAAAGGTGAGATTTGAAAAGTTTTCAAAATTACATTTATAAACGCTACTACAAGGAACTGTATACAAACATTTACAGGTTCTGACCATAAGCTATGCATAAATAAATAAAAGGATGGATGAGGAGCTAGGATACTGAAAAACTGCATATAATAAATGTGTTACCTCTCCTGTCATATCCAATGAGCAACAAATGGAATGTGGCTGTGCCAAGGTATTAAGAATGATAAAGCAATGTAGAATCTAACTGCCTCACCATTTAGTGCTGCAAATTTACATCACTGAAAAAAGGTGTCAAATGTAAAACAACTAAAATGTCACCCACCCAAGTTCAAAAATAATTGCCATCTCTGTAAAAGGGTATGCGCTATTCAATACTTTAAAATATTAACAATATAGAACAGGGAAAAAGTTAATAACCTGTCTTGTTTTTCTTTTTCTCTCGCTCTGCTTTTAATTCCTCCATTGCCTGAGATTTCTTATCTAGCTTTTCATCTCGTTTAGACCGTCTCTCTTTGTTATGAGACATCCCCTGAAAACAAAAGATTAAAACATAAACAAAGAAAGGTTGACTGACATTTAACTACACCTATAGCCAAACTGCCACAATCCCTCTCATTTCTTAGAGTTTCATACAATTAAATTTTGCAAGGTGGGGATAATAAGCTAAAACAGTCCTCACAAGTCAAGTTTCTCTTGGGTAGACATTTCCAAAATTTTAAACAATTTAAAAACTAACCTACCAAATAAACCACTCCTTACTTCATTTTGTAATAAACATATTAAAATACATCACCATTTTAATTTAAAGAAACATTATCCTTGTTTTTTGAGAGTTCAGCATTTATTTGTATCATCCAGTGCTCTACATGATGTCCTGTTATATACAAAATGCTTAAAATTTCAACAACAAGCCGCTGACATGTGTAGTATTTCTAAAACACAATTCTTGTCTAATGGACTCTTAATACTGTGAGTTTTTTAGGTTTTGACTTGTTATACATAGGACACTAAAACATACTACCATGAAACTGACAATACATTTTATCAAATCCATTCACCTATACTGTTGTACTTACTCCCTGAACATCTTGAATCTGAGATTGCTTCTTCTTCTCCTGCTCCTCCTCTTGTTTCTTTTTCTTCTCTTTTTTCTTTGCCATTTTTAGCTTTTTCTTGATTTCAAACCTAGAAAATTGGTAATCATCTATAACAAACAATGTGACATACACCTATGAAAGTCCATGTATTGAAAATGTTTTCATATCAGTATTTAAAAATGTTTCTGTTCCAGTGAGTAAACAGTTTACCACTCTGTCATAAAAAATGAAGGTAAACGGAAGTGATCCTGTGTGCAAAATAAAAAGCAAACACATAGAGGCTAATTAGGAGGCGGCCTCAACAAAATTAACACTTAGATTAATTACATTAACTCTGGAATGCCATCATATTCACATTCTGTACCCAACTGAAACATAACCTCAAAACATTTTCAAGTGCTGACTCAATGCTGTGCTTTCCAAGTCTTTTTCACTCATCTCTGTCATTTGTGCTCTGGATGTCAAATTTTTCACCCTGAACCTTTTGATAGATCATCTTAAATTGCAGCATTGAAGATCCTATGTTACATAACAGATGACATTTAGGATGCTGTAATGGGATGTTAACAAACAGTATCCTAAATAGAGAATAAAACCTGCTAAAGCAGACAGACAGACAGCTAGTACTTCATTTGTCTCACGGGGAAATATAGCTTTTGTATAATCTCAAGAAATAGAGAACTAGGATGGGTCAAAATTAAACTGAAGCACAGGGCAAGGTAAAAAATTTTTTAGAAGAACTACACATTATAGGATTTTTATTTATTTTTTTCTCATTCATTAAAATGGGGAAATGCAAGAAAACCACAAAAAATTAATCTGGAACAGATTATATTTAGAGTGCTTTTACAGATTAAAAAAAAAAAAAAAATTTCAACTTTCACACAAATATACTTGTCAGGTTTCAACTCAAGGCCTTCCCAAAAAGCTCCAGGCTCAAAAAATTCACAAAGCAAATTCCAAATAGTTGGGGTCTAAACATTAAGGCAGCACCTTAATTCAACAATTAAATTCATGTTAACTGTTCCCATAAAAAAAAAAAACGCACATAATTGAATATGTAAAACAGGGTGTGTACACAAAATAAATCATAAACGTATTCATTATGAAATTATCCTATCCCATTTTTTAAATACCCAAACAGTTTTCTGGGTGCATACATTATACTCAATCAGAGAAAGACAATTTAAGGAAGACTTAAAGTTTGAAATGATACAAAGGCATTCAATCTTAGAAAAGAAAATTTAAAAGGCAAGTAACCAGCTCACCTCCTTTTCAACACGTCTCGCTTCTCAATTCGATTGAACAGCTCCTGCTCTCTCTCCTTCTCGGTCATTTGTTCAAGACGTGCCCGATCCTCCTCATCTCCCATTAGATCCTCTCCATACCCATCATGAAACTCCTCATCTTCTGAGGAGGACTCTGAATCTGAACTAGATGATGAGCTGTTACTTTCAGAGTCTGATACCTCCCCTTTAAAACAGAACACCGGATTCAAAGAGCACAGGTTAGCGCAAATTCAATTAGGCTACATAATTTCTTGAAACAAATTCTTGCATTTTATGAGGTCTTCCCCACCTTCCTCTGGAGCAGAGCTTTCAGCTGAACTGTCTCCATCGGAACTGCCTGATGAAGCTGCTTTGTTGATTCGTTTCTTTGTGGCTCCTTTCTTCTCTCCTTTTCCCATTTTAGTCTTCTTTTTAGACTTTGTTCCTCCCACAGTCCACTGCACCAAAAAAGACATATGAAGCTACTATTTCTGAAAAATCTAAAGATACAAAGGAAGTCATGCTCATAGACGATAAATGATCCGTTCCCTATTTTAAATTACTGCTTACTTCAATGCAGCAATTCCAGGAATAATAAACATTATGGGACTATTAATCCTTTATCAGCAATGTTGTATGTTAGACTTTAAGCAATATTATTACACTTAATAATGAAAACATCTATCTTAAGTTTTATTAACCGATCCATGCCTACGCCTCCACTTGCTGATTTTAGGGCACATCTGCATATGCATGTAATGGGTTTGACCCCTGAAGTACCCATCATAGGAACAGAACCTATCAAAGAAAAGAATCAAATCCAGTTGACTTTAATAAATTAATTTTGACTGTTACCCAACATTACAATAGTAACAATAAACTTGACGAAAACTGGTTGGATTCACGGAGGTTTAAGTACTCACTGAAAAATACTTCTCTGATTTTAGAAAGCCATTTGCTCCTGACTATTTCAGGAATTTATCAGTAAATTTCTGAATAAAGCCACTTTCTTGTTCAAGCCTTGATAAAAATCTCAGAAATTTAAAAGATTGCAAAGGTGTAAGTAAAACTGGAAAGGTTAAGGAACCAAAATGTTACAGTAGCCATATTCAAGATATTAGAATATTGATGTTGAATATTTGACAATGTTGGTTGCAGACCTCTGGATCTGAAGTGCATCATTCAACATCTCCATCCTCTTACATTTATGATTGTGGAACTTTAGTGTCACTATGATGGGTGAACAAACTAATCCCAATAGTTTCCTAGAATGGTTCATGGAGTTCTTTCCATAATGTTATATTTAAAAGGGGCTTTGAATAAAAAAAAAAAAAAAGTTGATGAACTAGCCCTCAAGTTCCACCTAGTGATAACGGATTTTATAAATACCTCTGTTCTGCCCCACATCTTGTTAGTTGAGGCTGTTATTAGTTGAACTATGCTCCCCCTTCATCTTGTCATTTATTAACACACCAGTCAGTCACGTCCCACACTCACAGTGGTGTTATAAAAGTCTATGAAACTCACATAAAGCATGTATGTCCCATAATATACATTTGAATACAATACACCCCATGTGTCTCACGTAGGCACCCCTTTAGCTCTTGTTTCGGTCACGTCCAAAACGTATCTTTAGGGTATATAAACCTCTGTGTCTGGTTAGTTGTGGTACGCAGCAATTTGAACCTCTGTCTACACACTTCTCTTTGTCTTGATCCAGCTGTGGAAATCACTCGCCTTGCTAGTGTCTTTTAAAGCTTTATTGTTTAATGTATACTGTGCTATGTATTGCTTTGTACATCATTCTTTATTGTCTTTGATTGTACACCTGTATATACCTGTATGTTTCTTGTGTGTATATATTTATATTTCAGTTTACAACGAGGTACGTCCAGTAAAAAGTCTTCAAGAAAGCTCGCTCACCTCTTGTCATTTTTTATGTGGATGTGCCAAGTTGTTTAAGCTCTCTGTGGCCATGTTGCACATAGAGCACGGAGTGAGGCAGAAAAACCTCCACTCTATTTTTTTTTCAGTCTGAATGTATATTTACTCTTGCACAGTATAACTCAAATGACTATAAATACTACTTATCAATCTAGTGTGTACCTATGAATCGAACAAACAATGTTAACTTATTGGTTATACCAAAAATGATCAAGGCAACAATACCTCATCATCACTGTCTGACGTTTCCGAATCTGTAGAAGCTGCAGGCTTGCTGACTGGCTCCTGTTGTTCTTCCGAGTCATTCCTTTTCCGCTTTGCTAAAGACAAGAGCTCCTAGAAAAAAGGAGAGAAACAAGCACAATGATGGGTGAGTAGACTTTTCTTTAAAACAGCAGTTGTAAAATATTTAAAAACAAGATTAAATTCTCTACTAACATTACTATTTGTGACCTTTCATAATAGTGAAATTTCAAGAGAAGAATAAGAAATAAAAATCCAGATAAGGGTGAGATGTCTGTAAAAAGTGAAAAAGTACTTAAACTAAATGATAAATATTTCTACTTTTTATATATAGAATTGACAACAAAAATCTTTAAAAGGTAAAGCTACTTAATTAGCAATCGTAGCTTGTTTAAAAAAAAAAAAAAATGCAGTAAAAACACCATTATGCTTGAACCTACAGGGTGAAGAGAGTTTGTGGAACTGGGCACAGGGCAGCATAAACAACTGTAGGCAGGATACCAGTCCATCACAAGGGTCATTCAACCACCACTTATGGAGAACTACCCATATCTACTTGTCATATAATACCAGCGTCTTGCTTCATTTCATAATATAGAAAAAATATGTCTGCATACAAAAGCTACATGTTGCTGTTAAATTGCTTTTGGAGGAATACAAAACATTCCTAATGCATTTCCTTTGTTTTCACATGCAAAAATATGCAAATCTCTTTCTTTGGTGTGAACTTAGTAGCACATTAATAGTAGCCAATTTTTTCTGTCATCAATTTCAGAAGCATGGGAAGTAAATAAAATGTGATATCATACATGGAAAGTCTGAAAACTCCCAAGCTACACAAACACAGCACTGAAGTCAGTCACAATATTCACACGAATTCCAGCAACACAGGAACTAGCTCTCTGCTCAGCTCCAGTAGTGAAGTCTGTATTCCTGCTGCGGGGAAACAGTAGAGTGCTTCCACATAAGATTACTAGGCGGCGAAAGTTAACACAGCTCCGAAACAGCAGACGAGACATCTTACTGCTCTGCGGGAGTAGTTCTGTTGCAGCTGCCCATAAGAAGGCTTCTCACATTATGAAGGAGAATGGGAGGAAAAAGTCCCCAGGAGCTTTAACCCTGGAAGAGTTTATATAAAAAAAAAAAAAAACAACAACCAACAGAGCCAATGGGGTCAGGCCTGTTGGGGATCGAAACTAATTGTGGTGCAGAGGCATCAGCCTCTACATGGTAGCACTCCAGTCCCAATTTGAGGCGGCCTATCCAGGTGGACCATATAGAACTCCTTTGCTATCTGCCATGATGATGATCTTCTGCTGTTGGAGGAGTTTCATAAACTCTGCATTTCAATAGCTACACTATCTGGGGTACACAGACCTGGGACTGGCTAGATCTCTGTAAAAGGGTACACCTTTTATTTTTCTTGTTTCTCTGATGTCCTTCATACTCGGGTAATAGCTGTTGCTGTGGAAGATCAGCTCTTTCTGATGGTGTCCAATGTCAATCCTTTCAATGAGTGTATTATGAGAATCAGATTAAGGCACTCACTAGGTGTCTTGTCTGTTTCAGTGTATGCGCCAACTATGGAAAGAGTGATTCGGTGAGGGAGGCATTTTATTTGCAACTGCAATCTGTGGTTGATGGGTGTCCACGAGGGGACACTCCTCTGGTCATGGGCGACTTCAACGCGACCACTGGCACGGACAGGGCTGTCTATGAGGATTGTGTCAGTCCCCATGGATCTGGCAACCGTGGTGAAAGTGGCTCCATGTTCCTTGACTTTGCAAAAGGTCAGGGGCAGTGGATCGCTGCATCATTGTATTTGGTACACCAATACCAGTGCGGCAGTGAAGATCGATCACATCCCCTGGGGTAGATGTTGTAGACTCCTACAAAACGTCAGGGTCTACAGAAGTGCCCAGTTTGTAAATTATGATCATGGACTTGTTTCTACTCCAAAGATTCAGTACCACATACTAGGAGAATGAGGCTGGATCTGGCCACACTCCAAGATCTGGCTGTCTCTAATGAGTTAACACACAGTTTGTGTGAGGAACTTACAGACTTAGCTGTGACTGCCAATCCTAATGTGATGTGGGAGACCTTCTGTGACAAGGCCCAAAAGGTTGCAGAAGGTTGTGTTGGTGTTGCTGGCGATCCCAGAAGGAGGCGTTTCATCTAGCAGGACACCCTGGATATAATTGAGAGGAGTCGCAGTGCATGGCTTGATGGCAACTCTGGTCCGTACCATGAACTGAGAAGGATGGCAGCAGCGGTTTAAAGCTGATCCCCCAGCTAGGATGCTGGACATCTTTTGAGGCTGATGTTCCAATTAGCTGTGAAGCAGATTGCACAGGTGGTGAACCAGCGGAGGATAAGGAAGGCTGCAGAGATCTATGGTATCCGGGGTGAACATATCCAGGCTGGTGGTAAGGCTGTCCTCCCATTATTGCAAGCAATCTTTGTTTCCATTTGGGAGACAGGCATCATCCCAACTGGCTGGAAAACGGGACTTGTCATCCATATCTGGAAAGGGAAATGTGAATGCCAGGATTGTGGCATGGGATTCACGAGGTCACTGGAAAGGGGTGTGAGGCGCTCCTGATATCTATGTAAAAGGACGAAGATCCAAGTTTTGGTGTTCCCAGTTTAGCTATACAGTTGACAGTCTAAGACGCAATCCAGTGACCTGAGACGATGACTGGACTCCTCTGGTACTGTGTCTCTTCAGAGAAACCTTGGGTACCACCGCTGGTTTGCACTGGACTGTGTGTCTGCCTGGTGGTTGTGTGTTGCTGTACCAATGCATGTTCCCTGACCTGACCAGCCAAAGTCATTTTCATCTTTGCAAGTTTCACACTTTCCTCTGAGAACTTCTGTAGTAGTTGATCAACAAGAAGATTCTCCTTCCCTGTCTGGAAAACTCCTGCAATCCTGGCAGAGGACAGAGGCAAACTGGAAGTAACAAAAGAAAGGTGAATTGTGATAATGGAGATGTGTGCCACACCAACTGACAAGCATGAGGTTCAAATGCTTGTGGGAGTAAGCCTAAGTCTCACAAAATCCAGCAGTTCATCATTTATTAAAGTTACAGAAACAACATGGGACACATTTGTCTGTTGCTCCCGTACATAATAATCACCTATTGTAGCTTTCTTTAACCTATGTAAACTGCTCAAAAAAATTAAAGGAACACTTTGAAAACACATCAGATCTCAATGGGAAAAAGAAATCCTCCTGGATATCTATACTGATATAGACTGGGTAATGTGTTAGGAACGAAAGGATGCCACATCGTTTGATGGAAATGAAAACGATCAACCTACAGAGCCCTGAATTCAAAGACGCCCCAAAAATCAGAGTGAAAAAAATATGTGGCAGGCTAGTCCATTTTGCCAAAATTTAATTGCAGCAACTCAAAATTGTACGCAGCACTTTGTATGGCCCCTGTGTTCTTGTATACATGCCTGACAACATCGGTGCATGCTTCTAATGAGATGACAGATGGTGTTGTGGAGAATCTCCTCCCAGATCTGGACCAGGGCATCACTGAGCTCCTGGACAGTCTGAGGTGCAACCTGGTGGCATTGGATGGACCAAAACATAATGTCCCAGAGGTGTTCTATTGGATTTAGGTCAGGAAAGTGTGGTGGCCAGTCAATGGTATCAATTCCTTCATCCTCCAGGAACTGCCTGCATACTCTCACCACATGAGGCCAGGAATTGTCGTGCACCAGGAGCCACTGTACCAGCATAGGGTCTGACAATGGGTCCAAGGATTTCATCCTGATACCTAATGGTAGCCAAGGTGCCTTTGTCAAGCCTGTAGCGGTCTGTGTGACCCTCCATGGATATGCCTCCCCAGACAATCATTAACCCACCACCAAACTGCTCATGCTGAATGATGTTACAGGCAGCATAATGTTCTCCATGGCTTCTCCAGACCCTTTCACTTCTGTCACGTGCTCAGGGTGAACCTGCTCTCATCTGTAAAAAGCACAGGGCACCAGTGGTGCATCTGCCAATTCTGGTATTCTGTGGCGAATGTCAATCGAGCTGCATGCTGCTGGGCAGTGAGCTCAGGGCCCATTAGAGGACATGGGGCCCTTGGGTCACCCTCATGAAGTCTTTCTGGTTGTTTGGTCAGAGACATTCACACCAGTGGCCTGCTGGAGGTCATTTTGTAGGGCTCTGGCAGTGCTCATCCTGTTCCTCCTTGCCCAAAGGAGCAGATACTGGTCCTGCTGATGGGTTATGGACCTTCTATGGCCCTCTCCAGCTCTCCTAGAGTAACTGCTTATCTCCTAGAATCTCCTCCATGCCCTTGAGACTGTGCAGGGAGACACAGCAAACCTTCTGGCAATGACACATATTGATGTGCCATCCTGGAGAAGTTGGACTACCTGTGCAACCTCTGTAGGGTCCAGGTATCGTCTCATGCTACCAGTAGTGACACTGACTGTAGCCAAATGCAAAACTAGTGAAGAAACAGTCAGAAAAGAGGAGGAGGGAAAAATGTCAGTGGCTTCCACCTGTTAAACCATTCCTATTTTGGGGGTCATCTCATTGTTGCCCCTCTAGTGCATCTGTTGTTAATTTCATTAACACCACAGCAGCTGAAACTGATTAACAACCCAAACTGCTACTTAACTGACCAGATTAATATCCCATAAGTTTCATTGACTTTATGCTATACTCTGATTAAAAAGTGTTCCTTTAATTCTTTTGAGCAGTATAGTTATCAATCAATGGAAGTCAGTGATGCTCAGATTGATTGATTGGCTAAAAAACTAAGCTGGCCCATTTTCACTTGATCTGGGATAAGTAAATTGGCGAATAACAAAAAAAAAAAAAACTTTTTTTTTCATGTGCATTTACATTTAAGCAGTAGCTCACTGCCAATTTGGGGTATGCAATATTGGCAAAAACTTATATTTTCTGGGAATTTGATGGTAATAATCAGACAATATTTTGCACCCTTTAAAAAACGTGTTTGTAAAAGTCTTATTGATCTAACTTGTTCTTGTTAATTGTGGCTTACTAATGAGATTAGTGAAAACAGTTAAGGAAAACGGGTCTTATTTTTCTACTTAAAACTGAAGTAAAATAACACAGAAACATTAAAATCACCAAAGTATTACAGAGATCAAACAGTGGAAGTATGAGTAAACCATTTCACAGTGGCCTACCAGATTTACACAAAAGACCAACAAAACTATTATACTGAGAGCATTTTATATAGGTACTTACCCTTAATGTAAACAAGATATGAATCCAAAGGGAATAAAATACTAATCATAACTAAACTAGAAAGGCAAACACACTGCACTGCAGCATACAAGCAAGAACAAAAATATCTAATATTCTGTACTATTGTGAAAAATCCAAAGTTCTGTCAAACACCGCAGAGGAAAAATAAAAATTATAGCATTTGTAAACAAGATCTGTCATATATTGCATGAAGATACAAAAAAACTATAGCATTTTTTAACAGATTACTAACTTAAAGTTCTGTCCCATATTTCACAACGAAAATAATTTGTAAAATTCTACTGAGGAAACTTCAAGTTGTATGACAGAAACACCTGTCTGTCCACAGCATTGGGATTTATAGGCAGGCTCAGCGTCTCTGTTCCACTTCATCATTGCTTTAACATTGTCGTCATTATTGTACATAGCAGGATAAAGCTGTCCTTTTATGTTACAAGGGGCAGTGAATGTGAAAGGTATGTTTTTGATTGTTTTTTTGCAAAGTGAGTGACATATTCATTAATTTCAGCTTACACATTGTTAAAACAATCAATTAAATCAATGTGTCAGAATATATATCTTGCAATAGACAAATGATGAAAATTATTATTATTTTTTTTTTAAAATTAAGCTTGGTTTCAGTTAAGTACATTATAGAAGAAATTAAACAATAGGACAGCTTGTAATATTGAAAAACCTTTTAATTTCCTTTAAATCCATTTTTTACTATTGATAAATATTTTCTGTACATTTTATTAATATTTATTTTTAAGAAAATTGCATTTTAGTACTTTATGGTCACTGAACAATAAGTCTACAGAATTTCTTTTTCTTAATAAAAATGAACAGTTAATACCCATGGTCTACAGTTTAATTATAAAAACACCAAAGTTAGCACTTTAATATATAACATAAAGCTTGGAATTGGCCGAGGCAGAAACATAAATTGGAGAAATTAGAGATTATTAATTCTTCAGTGATGCACTTTTTTTTGTATATGCAAAAATAGAAACTTCAACAAAATCAAACTACCTGACTTCTCTCACCTTTCACCTATATAAATCCTGGCTAGTGTGGATCAAGATTCAGTGTGTCTCTCCAAAGGTGTGGGTGTGTGCATAAGAATTATAAATTCATACGAATTCACCCCTTATGGTCTTAGTAATGATGGGAAGGGGACCTCGTATTTCAAAAAAAGCAAAGAATGTAGTAATTTATAAAATGTACTGTAACATATATCAAGCATGACATTAATTCAATTAAAAGTCTTTATTATTCATGTATATCTATATATATATATATATAAAGGGCTAGACCTAAACTGTCAGCAATATCATCAAATTCATGCATTGCTATGTCACATTTTCTGAGAATGTCCTAAACACAAAACCTACTTCACACATACCCTTGGATTCCAAATCACTCCTAAAACCATAACAGGATCTGCTATTACTACAAATATATGCTATCTCATTCCACACTACTTCCACAAAGACTGCTTTGATCCTCCATTCATAACTTGGATGGGAAAGTGATATTCTATTTCATGATGGGTTGCTAATCTAAATCAGCCTCTTCTTACTCCAAGTGACTCTATCAGTGATTGGAACATTGTTTCTTTTTTTTTTTATTTCTGCCAAACGTTTTTCTTGGCACTTTAGCTTTAGTGCTTCTTTATGCAAACTAGTACTTGAGAATGTGCTTCTGAATTTTTTGCTGCAGAAAGCAACCAGGAAGGAGAGACATAAGACAGTAACACTGGCGTTTACATTAAAGAAACTAAATAAATTGAAAAAAAGGGAATCTGGATTTTTCCAGTGCATGGAGAAGAACACCAAACATATATGCTGTCCAGCTGAACTAGGAGTGGAAGATAAGGAAATCTTAACAAACAGAGAGTTTAACCTTTAGCAGAAATTAAGAGATGCTGCTTTAATTAGTTCAAAACTGACATTTATTGTCTGAGTGTGAATAGTGAGCAAGCTTGTGTTTAGTAAGCAGCTCACAATTTTAATCAGAAAAAGAATAGATAAAGTATTTGCCCTGACTGTTTGGTAAACAAAATACTTGTTGGCTTAAGAGCCAATGTGTTGATATATTATGTGTAAACGTCTTAAGAATGCTTGCATTTTATCTGTATAATGTAAATTTTATTTGAAGTGGGGCTTCTAATTTATGACAAGCAATTTATTTTTCAGCATACGTATTATGGATATCTATACTAATAAAAGGCAAAGCCCTCACTGACTCACTCACTCACTGACTCATCACTAATTCTCCAACTTCCCGTGTGGGTGGAAGGCTGAAATTTGGCAGGCTCATTCCTTACAAAAGTTGGGCAGGTTTCATTTTGAAAATCTACGCGTAATGGTCATAAATGGAAGCTGTTTTTCTCCATATACTGTAATGGAGTTGAGCTCGAAAGCCGTGGGGGGCGGAGTTTCATGTGACATCACGCCTCCCACGTAATCATGTGAACTGACTGTCAACGCAGTACATAGAAAACAAGGAAGAGCTCCAAAAAGCGCTGAAGAAAACATGCATTATATAATTGAGAAGGCAGCGAAACAATAAGAAGCGAGCAAGTGACATATACAACCATATTCATGAGTGCTGCTACTTCGGAAACAAAGTACAGTGTAAACCTAAAGTTTAAATTAAGTTCATAGACAGGCTGCCGCTGGCGTTTGTCATGCCCACGGGTAATGCGGGATACAAGTTTAATAAGAGGACGCAGGATATAAACGAGAGTTTTGATCACTTTGTAACTAAGTTAAAATTGCACGTGAAGGGCTCTGCTTATGCAAATTCCGAGAGACTGTGTTTGTGGGGGATTGACAGTTAAGGCGGGTGGGGGAGTCACGTCATCATCTCCCCTCCCATTCACCTCATTTCGCTCTGTGCTGAGCTCCTCAGCTATCTTACGGAAGCGACTTTGTGACGCTGCCACCAAATACTCACAGAAAAATCCACAAGTTAATACACACTCTGAATCCTCCAGGCACTACTTACAAAAGGTTACATTGACAATCGTGCTACGTTATTTTTAAAATGTTTCCTTAGCACAAGCACAGCTGAGAAGCTTCGATGCATGTGCTCCATAACGCGTTAAAAATAATGCATTTAATCACACTTTGCTTTCCAAGCAAAGGGAACTTCTGTTAATGCATGATTTCCTGGTACACTGATTACATTGATCAGCGCTTCCCGATTCATTTTACCCTCGCACCCCCTTGGTTTGAGAAGTATGAAAAAATATGAGGTTAACACAGAAAAACAGATCACCAATTGAAGATTTATGAATAATCGATACTTTATTCGCCATCAATTATTGTTTTTGTAAAGCCATACTCAGTGTAATCCTCCTTCCATTTAATAACTTTTCCGCCACTAGCCATGATTAAATGAATGGTAAAAAAGTAATAGCGAAGCGAGGGTGACTTATTCAGGCAGGCAGGCAGGCGACAGCTCAATAGCTCGAATTTGGATATAAGTAGGTTCTATTTAGTCGCCAGAAATATATTTGGTAGGAATGGAAGTTGAATTTAGTCTTTAAATTTCTATGGTGAAGAAAAATGTATGCAATGATGACTAAATTTAACTATATAAAGTCAAAACTTGTATGTATAAAGTCATTCCGGTATATATAAAGTCAAACCTTGAATATATAAAGTCATTCCCAAATATATAAAGTCAAAAACTGAGTATATAAAGACAGCGTTGGAATATTTAAAGTAAGTGCTGGAATATATAAAGTCAAAACTTAAATATATAAAGTCAGCGTCGAAATATACAAAGTCAGCACTGGAATATCCATCCATTTCCCAACCCGTTGAATCCGACCACAGGGTAACGGGGGTTCTGCTGGAGCCAATCCCAGCCAACACTTGGCGCAAGGCAGGAACCAATCCTGGGCAGGGCACATGCATCATTTTCAAAACATTAACCGAACAGTGTTTTTTAATTTATTTTTCTGAATACGTTTTTGTTAACTTAGTTCAGTTCAGAGTCGTTTCAATCAATATATTTTGACTTTGACTTTAAATATTCAAGAATGAGTTTATATACTCCGATGTTGACTTTATACAATCAGGAATGACTTAATAAATTCCGACGCTGACTTTGTATATTCCGGTTTTGACTTTATATATTCCGACTCTGACATTATATATTCCGACGCTGACTTTATATATTCAGAAACAAGTTTGACTTTATATATACACCAACGCTGACTTTATATATTCAAGTTTTGACTTTATATATTCTGACGCCGACTTTATATATTCAGAAAATCAATGTATTTGCACCCCATAGTATATGTGTGTGTGTATATATGTACACATGTATGTATGTGTGTGTATGTATATATATCTCTATCTCTATATAGATATAGATATTATATAGATAGATATTACCAGCAACACTCATGACAATGACAAAACAATTACATTGTCAATCATGTTACGTTATTTTTAAAATTTGTCCTTTTCTTTTTCATAACTTCTTTAACACACTACTTCTCCGCTGCGAAGCGCGGGTATTCTGCTAGTACTGTATAAGACGAATGTTTAAACACACACGTATTATAAGGAGAGTTTAGCCATTTATATGGTCACTGAACAATACACCTAATGAATTTTATTAATAAAAAATTAACACCTTTTGCCTGCAGCTTAAATGTAAAAATATCAGGAATAATACTTTAATATAGAACATAAGATTTCTACACATCTAGTTATGCAGGAATAACAAAAATATACTAGAATGAAGAAAAACTAATCTGAATTAACCCATTCTAGTAACATTAGATCGGTGATTAATAGGACACCCTCCCCCAAAAATGGTCATAGTCTACCTAGTTCTATCTCAAATTAGAAAAAAAAAAAATTCTTGGCAAAGAGATGTTGAGAATTTTTTTTACAACTTGGCAAGAATTCATTTAAGCAACTCTAAAGTGACAATGTTGGACCTGTTCAGAATTTTATTTGCTGTTTTAACATTTGCCAACAAACATTTTAGACAGGGACCTCTACTCATACAATCCGCCCAATTAACATAATATCTAGTGCAGCATTTTCATGGATTGACCTCAGTATGCTTACTACAATTATTACTAAACTAGCCAACCCGTGGCGTACCATACACCGCATAACCAGGCTGTTTTTTTTAATGATTTTTAAGCACAGTGAGAAAATTAACATTTGAAAAATTGGTAAAGTAACAAATCAGCAAAAAAAGCAACATTGTAACAATGCACGGAACGAACCCACACACAATCGTCCGTGACTGAAACTGGCGGACCGCCATCGCGCCTTCTCCTTCCAGACGGAGGGATGGGGTGGACGGCGCTCAGGCACGGAGGGTGGAACGGGAGGAGAGGAGAAGGACGTCCATTCCGCTCCCTCCGTGTAAAACAGTTTGCTATGGTGCACGCGGTTGTGCGTCGTAACCGAAAACTCGTTTTTTAAAGACTGCTTACTACATTGTGTTTTAACCTCAGTTGTAAAGGATTGTTTTAAGGATCTCATGGAATACCCCTCGCAAACCGTTTTACACGATGCATGTGGCGATTCACCTCCGTGAGAAACATGCCTCTATGAACAGTCAACGTGGCCTCTACGACAGACGAATATAAATGACGCCGTTTTTTCTGTGTCGTCGCGTCTGAGTTGGTAGGTATGCATGCATGTATGTATGTGTATTGTATTATATATATATATATATATATATATATATATGTATATATATATATATATATATACACTAATAAAAGGAAAAGCCCTCACTCACTCACTGACTCATCACTAATTCTCCAACTTCCCGTGTGGGTGGAAGGCTGAAATTTGGCAGGTTCATTCCTTACAGCTTCCTTACAAAAGTTGGGCAGGTTTTATATCGAAATTCTACGCGTAATGGTCATAACTGGAAGCAATTTTTCTCCATTTACTGTAATGGAGATGAGCTTCAACGCCGTGGGGGCGGAGTTTCGTGTGACATCATCACGCCTCCCACGTAATCACGCAGTACATAGAAAACCAGGAAGACCTCAAAAAGCGTTGAAGAAAACATGCATTATATAATTGAGAAGGCAGCTAAACAATAAGAAGCGAGCAAGTGACATATAGAACCATATTCATGAGTTCTGCTACTTCGGAAACAAAGCACGATGTAAACCTACACTTTAAATTAAGTTCATAGACAGGCTGCCTCTGGCGCTTGTAATTTAGTGCCTGCCCATATAAGGCCGTCCGTCAGCGGCAATCCAATAGCAAACTGCCACGGGTAAATATTCACGGGTGAAGGACTGTGCTTATGGAGAGGAAGATGAGATGGTCAGGGTGGTGTTTGACACAAACTCAGCTAAACTGCGAGAGAAAGTTTTAAGTGCCAGGACTAAGGTAACATTAAATACAGCTATGGACATAGCACGAGATGGCACCAGCACAGCTGGGAAACTTCGATGCATGTACACCGAGTGGCTCACGTGAACTGACGCAGTGCACAGATAAAAGCAACAGTTCCAAAGAGCTGAACAAAACCGATTACACAATTGAAAAGGCAGCAAAAATATGAAGCGTCTGATACTTACAAGCATATTCATAAATCCAACTACTGCGGAAACAAAGCACATGTTGGAAAAGTTAATGTCCCGCTAAAGGAAGACAGTGTAAAAACCCGTGCATGCAGTGTGTCAGGTCTCAGATAAAGAAGACGACGAGCTGTTTATTGATGCAGTAAGAAACGAATCGATGAATGAAACCGTCATCTTTACAACGATTGACAAACACGGAATGTAACTTGAACACAACACATCCTACAAATACGAACCTGATTGAAAGAAATAATGATAATCAAATCCTTGATGACAGCAACACTCAGTAACACTCACAAAACAAATACTGTATATTGACAGTCATGTTACGCTATTTTTAAAATGTTCCCTTTTCTTTTCTAGCTTTTTAACACACTACTTCTCCGCTGCATGCGTATATATATATATATATATATATATATATATATATATATATATATATATATATATATATATATATATATATATATATATATATATATATATATCCCCTATCTACAATAGATACTTTAATCGCCATCAATGATTGTTTTGGTAAAGCCATACTCAGTGTATTCATTAGATGAACGGTAAAAAAGTAAGAGCGAGGGGAGGATGACTCATTGAGGCATGCAGGCTATAGTGCGCGTCAACTCTATCTGAATTGCGCGATCACATTTGAAAAATACATCTTTTCAAGTTCTATTTAGTCCATATGTGTCAAACCCGCGTAATTATATCCGCCCGAGATCATTTTATATACTGTATTATTGTTATTAATGGCCCGGTATATGAAGCGCTGGTAACACAATAAACTACAGATCCCATAATGCAGCGCTTCAGCTGCAAGTTATTGCGAAGCTAGAGTTATTGCGCACTGAGTTTGCACGGCGCTTTGGTGACTTTGAAGAACAAAAAGTCCGCTACATGCGCTCGAACCTTGTGCATGTTTGGTAGCACATATCTGTGTGAGAAGCTCTTCTCAGTGATAAAGACTAACAAAACAGCACACAGGAGTAGCCTCACTGATGAGCACCTGCAATCCATCCTGAGAATCTCCACAACACAGAACCTCACACCAAACAGAAACGAACTTGTGGCCAAAAAGATGCCAGGCGCCCAGCTCTAAAATGACATATGAGCAAAGACAACTGAATGATTTGATTTGTTATTGCACGTAAGAGCGGGAGTCAACCGTTTTAACAAACAGCGTATTGCACTGATACGAAATAGCTGTGTGTGTGTGTATATATGTAGATATGTATATATATGTTTATATATGTGTGTGTGTATGTATGTGTATATATATATATATATATATATATATATGTATATATGTGTATGTATATATATGTAGATATACATATGTATGTATATATGTGTATATGTATAGATATGTATATATATATATATGTTTATGCGTGTGTGTAAATATATATATATATATATGACAACAACACTCATCACTCACAACAGTGACAAAACAATTACATTGACAATCAGGTTACATTATTTTCTCGCAAGCTGGTATTTTGTAGTATATATATATATATATATATATATATATATATATATATATATATATATATATATATATATATATATATATATATATATATATATATATATATATATATATATATATATATATATATATATATATATATAAACTGCTCAAAATAATTAAAGGAACACTTTGAAAACACATCAGATCTCAATGGGAAAAGAAATCCTCCTGGATATCTATACTGATATAGACTGGGTAATGTGTTAGGAACGAAAGGATGCCACATTGTTTGATGGAAATGAAAATGATCAACCTACAGAGCCCTGAATTCAAAGACGCCCAAAAATCAGAGTGAAAAAATTATGTGGCAGGCTAGTCCATTTTGCCAAAATTTAATTGCAGCAACTCAAAATTGTACGCAGCACTTTGTATGGCCCCTGTGTTCTTGTATACATGCCTGACAACATTGGTGCATGCTTCTAATGAGATGACAGATGGTGTTGTGGGGGATCTCCTCCCAGATCTGGACCAGGGCATCACTGAGCTCCTGGACAGTCTGAGGTGCAACCTGGTGGCATTGGATGGACCAAAACATAATGTCCCAGAGATGTTCTATTGGATTTAGGTCAGGAAAGTGTGGTGGCCAGTCAATGGTATCAATTCCTTCATCCTCCAGGAACTGCCTGAATACTCTCACCACATGAGGCCAGGAATTGTCGTGCACCAGGAGCCACTGTACCAGCATAGGGTCTGACAATGGGTCCAAGGATTTCATCCTGATACCTAATGGCAGCCAAGGTGCCTTTGCCAAGCATGTAGCGGTCTATGTGACTCTCCATGGATATGCCTCCCCAGACAATCATTAACCCACCACCAAACTGCTCATGCTGAATGATGTTACAGGCAGCATAATGTTATCCATGGCTTCTCCAGACCCTTTCACTTCTGTCACGTGCTCAGGGTGAACCTGCTCTCATCTGTAAAAAGCACAGGGCACCAGTGGTGCATCTGCCAATTCTGGTATTCTATGGCTAATGCCAATCGAGCTGCATGCTGCTGGGCAGTGAGCTCAGGGCCCATTAGAGGACATGGGGCCCTTGGGTCACCCTCATGAAGTCTTTCTGGTTGTTTGGTCAGAGACATTCACACCAGTGGCCTGCTGGAGGTCATTTTGTAGGGCTCTAGCAGTGCTCATCCTGTTCCTCCTTGCCCAAAGGAGCAGATACTGGTCCTGCTGATGGGTTATGGACCTTCTATGGCCCTCTCCAGCTCTCCTAGAATCTCCTCCATGCCCTTGAGACTGTGCAGGGAGACACCGCAAACCTTCTGGCAATGACACGTATTGATGTGCCATCCTGGAGAAGTTGGACTACCTGTGCAACCTCTGTAGGGTCCAGGTATCGCCTCATGCTACCAGTAGTGACACTGACTGTAGCCAAATGCAAAACTAGTGAAGAAACAGTCAGAAAAGATGAGGAGGGAAAAATGTCAGTGGCCTCCACCTGTTAAACCATTCCTGTTTTGGGGGTCATCTCATTGTTGCCCCTCTAGTGCATCTGTTGTTAATTTCATTAACACCACAGCAGCTGAAACTGATTAACAACCCCCTCTGCTACTTAACTGACCAGATTAATATCCCATAAATTTCATTGACTTTATGCTATACTCTGATTAAAAAGTGTTCCTTTAATTCTTTTGAGCAGTATATATGCCTCCTTCATCTTGGATGTTCAAGGAGGAATTGCATTTACAGGTATTCTTATTACAAAAAAAAAAAAAAAAAAATCAATGATTTGCCTGGAGGTACTGCTGTTGGATCCATGCTGGCACCTTATGTCATTTTAACCAACATAAACAAAAGGTAAGAAAGAAGGATCAATGGGTGCATAACTATCATAGTCCTCACTATATTAAATGAAATCTACAGAAAAAATCACTTTTGCTAGATAAAAACACACTGACAAAGTTGCTGTAAAACCTTATAGAAATCACAAACTAATGCAAGACTGCTCCCGTCATCATCATCGCCATCTTGTGACTCAAGAAAAGTCAAAATTCCTAGCAATTCTTGACTGTCTTTCCCAAGCACAACAGTTAATATCCCAATGTGACTGACTAGTGGAGGATCAGATTTACAAACAATTCTATGATACTAGAAAAAATTCTGATCAAAGTGTAACAACCCTAAAATATTGGATATTCTGAACCCATGTTATACTGCATGTGCTGATTAGAGAGCAGACAACAAGTTACTGAATGTCTTGATGTACATTGCACCATAAAGTCATATGGGAAGCTTTCTGCTCTTTAGAACTGACTGGGGGTCACTTTAGGTTTTAATTTTATGGTGATAACACAGACCATTGGCAGAAACAGTAATGCATAAAAGGCCAAACAAACAGTCACAAATAAACTGAATCAATATTCTAAAACTGTAGGATTAAATTTCACACATGGATATTATTCCTACCACTGTGATTACATACTTAAGGATTAAAGCTTTAAATCATTAATCTCTTGCCATTTCTTTTAATTTATAATTCTCTGGGAATTGAATCCCTTAATTGTACCCAAAAGCTGATACTCAGTAGTAAAACAGTGTTGGATGCTAAAGGGGAACAATGACTTCAAAGCCACTGCCACTTGTCTGCTCATTAAGAAATATTTCTTGCAAATTAGCAGACCAGTTGGTATGGCACTGAAGTCACTTTTCCCCTTTATAGCAGTCAATGTTGTCAGCATTTGGATACAATTAAAGGAGCATATTCTATACAAAATGACAAATTAAAAAGAAACTGTCAAAGGAAACTTTACAATACAAGCTTTGATCAAAAATACAAATACTTTGGTCAGATACCTAAAATAAAATCTAATCTTTTAAAAGTAAAAATAATGTACAGATTGTGAAACAGGTTAGAAAAAAAAATGCATAGCAAGATGAAACTCCCCAAAAAAAAAAAAAAAAAAAAAAACCACACACACTGGTGTAACTGTGTACAATATAAAGAAAGAAAAGATGATTAATGCCTATTTAAAAAATAGAAAAAATAAGCCTTAAAAGATATAAAATAAATCACTTAAGTTAAAAAAAACACTACATTCAGTGAAACCAACACATTTACTACGTACATTTTTTATTCTGTGTGTATGGCTATACTACACGAGTTAAAAAAATAAAAGACACATGAAATGGCTTTGTAAGTAGTAAAAAGTAACCTTGCACATATTTCAAACTTTAAATACTTAACATAAATAAAGATGAGCTAACACTATGACAAATTAGCAGTAATTCCAAAAAGAATTCTCACCCAAGGCTCTATGTGTAACAGAAGACCTGCTTGTGTCATTTGAAAAGTGATCCGTTAAACAATACTTCCTTGATTAGTTGCAAGCAATAATTTAGAAGGGCTGACTGTAACATTTCAGTCACATGTTTCAAAACAAGACAAAGTAAGACCAAAGTTAATTTAGGACGCTGAACATTCTCTGAACATGCCTATAAGAAAACCCTCCTTGTTTTACAATACTGAATCACCGTGGATTGAATAAAGCTTTTTTGTTTGGCACTAATTAGTGACCTTCGACAGTGGCCAACCAATGAACACAGAAAACGTAAAAAAAAAAAAATTCCTTAATTAACTTCTAGAAATTTGTTTTCACTTTTACATTTCATAGGCGGAGCAGTGGCTCTGAGGCTAGGGATTTGTACCGATTGCCGGTTCAAATCCTATAAAAAGGGCCTACTCCATTGGGCCCTTCAGCAAGTCCCTTAACCTGCTCCATCGGGTGGTTCACCGTGTGGTGGGTTTTTTTTACATTTCATAATCTATTTCTAATGAAGATTTTTCAAAAACAAATTAAATCCACTATGATTCAATATTATAAAACAAAATATAGCTACAAATCCAGGTGGGTGGAATATTTTTGGTGCTATATATCTACTGTATATCTCTCTCTATTATAGAAAAAAAATCTTGGCAGTGAGACAAGGTGATCTTCTTGGAAGACAATTCGACATCCCGCAAGAGACACTTTAACGTCACGAGAGACAAGGCAGTGAGACACAAGGGCAGCTGCTGTACAGGCTTTAAATCATCAACGCACAACGCAACAAGCAGAACACGCACCAAGGCAGCAGCAGCTGATCTGTCCGCATCTCCTTAGCGTACATTCAGCTCCCCCTTTCACAACGCGAGCAGGAGAGACACAAAGTGGCAGGAACGTAGCGCGCCTCCAGGGGGGTTGAGCAAAGCGATCGAGACCTGATCATCTCAGAGAAACACTTTGACGACACGCGAGAGTAGACATTACAACCTTAGGAAGCAAAACCCCTAAGAGGGTGACTTTTTCATGACACACCCTAATTACAAACAGTTTAAAACAAGTTCACAGACATCTAACCTAGCAGTTATTGGAATGCTTTTGGCAGACACTTCATGTGCTCCCAGCTCTTAAAACAATGACAAGCAGAACACGGAGATCACCAGCAGCAGCTACAGCAAGCCAGCAGATGATCCGAGCGCATCTCCTTAGCATGCTTTCAGCCCCTCCCTTTTACAACGCGAGTGGCAGAGACGCAAAGTGGCAAAGGACAGCTGCTGTACAGGTTTTTAAATGATCGATGCAAAGCATGACAAGCAGAATACACTGCTTGCCAGCAGCAGCAGAAAGACAGCAGGTGATCCAAACGCATCTCCTTAGTGTGTGTTCAGCTCCCCCCTTCACAACGCGAGCAGCAATATACATCCCGCAAGAAAGAGATTTAACCATGCCCGGGGCAGGAAATAAAGGACAAATCTTGTTTTTTATAAAAGTTTTAAAGTAAAAGTGAAAATAATGCACATGTAACAATTCACATGAAAATTCTCTTTAAATTGTATATCCATGAGACCAAACCCGGGGGAGGACGAGTAAAGCAAGCAGAGGGCGGCGCCCCCTAGTCTATATATAAATAAAACACATGCGTTCACTCTCCTGGCAATTTCCCCTTGAGGATTAATAAAGTATATCATCATTATACATAAGGGGCAATCAAAACGTTTGGCAGCTAAACCTTAGAGGCCTTAATTTCTAAGTGCCCAAAGATTACTACTTCCTGTGTACTAAAATATGTTACCTACCTTTTGTAGTGTATAACCTATACTTTGCTTCAACCAAATTAAGATTGGGATTTTGAAATAAAAATTGAATACTGTGCTACCATTGAATTTCCAGTGCTAGAGAACAACATACCTATAAGATTTATTACCACCTAGTCATCAAAAACCAGGACCATCACACTCCACTCCACATCATCTAGAGATGGGCTGCTCAAATGTGCCTTGCTAGGACAACTCTAAACTAAACTAAACCAAATCAGATGTTTTTCACTAAAAAGACATGATCTAATAAATTAGTAGTGGTAAATTAGCCACAAAATCTGATCTTTGAGTTTCTGCTTCTCTAAGGTTTATTGTAATTTAGTCACAGTGTTCATTTGCACAATCTATTATGGTAGTTGAGCCAGTGAGCTTCACTATTTTCTTTTGCAGCAAAGTTCCTGCAGTGTAAACAAGTCGAGTCTTGTTTTACCAGAGAGCGAGAGACGATTGGAATATTAGCATTTACATTAAAGACAGCGAAGTAATAAACTGAGAAAAAGGAAACAGTGAAATCATCCTGTGCAATTAGACAAACGACAAGAAAGGCTACTTTAATGAATTCAGACCTTTTTATTTTGTCCTTTAAATTTAAATGGACACCGCTTTAGTTTGGACAGCAAGCTTGTTTTAAGTCCAGCAGCTTACACTTTTAAATTGGAAAAAAAACGATAGACGAATTTGAAATACTGCTTAGTAAACAATAGGCTTGTCAGCTTAACAGCAAAATGCATCTTTTACTTATAAACCTGTTAAGCATGTTAGTCTTGTGTCTTCTTCATAAACAACTTATGAAAGAGTTGTATTGTGTTTATTATGTGCTTCTTTGTGTTATACAGCACAAGTTTTGGTAAGAAACAAGTACTGCATTATGAAAATGGCAATCCAAATTTATAAAATTACACGTCAAGAATTACAAACGCTAAGCAGGTACACAGAAGGAAAAAAAACATTTATAAATATAATAAATGTGTATTTTAACAGAAAATGCTGTAGTGCAATCAATAACTAAAAATTAT
This sequence comes from Polypterus senegalus, assembly GCF_016835505.1. Lineage (NCBI taxonomy): Eukaryota > Metazoa > Chordata > Cladistia > Polypteriformes > Polypteridae > Polypterus > Polypterus senegalus. Next base: position 65,054,232 of record NC_053171.1, on the reverse strand, counting down.
TAAAACCTATAAGAGCAGGTATATTTACATTTAAGCAATGTATAACTGCCGATACCAATTAATTGTATGAGAATATATATATTTTTTTTGCTAGCGAAATGGTAAAAACTGCTTTTTTTAATAAGTCTTGTTTCAGATAGGTATACTACAGAAAAAACAAATATGACAGCTATTAATGGAGTAGCATTTAATTTTCTTTTATGCTGTATAGATCATGGATATATAATTTTGTACATATTTTAAGGAAATGTTACTTATGATATTTTTATGGTTACTTAACAATAAGCTTACATAATTTTATTTTGTTAATAAAAAATGAACAGTTAAAATATGTAGTTTAATTATAAACATACATTTTAATGCAAGTCCTAAGGCTTCTATGTGGTTTATATAAAGCCTGACACACACATACACTCACATTTCTACACAATTTACCTTTATAAATCGCAATCATCTTGTAAACGTGTATTTGAATGCACCTTAAACCCCACCTGGTTGCAGCCCTGAAGAAAACATATGATTCATGCTAATCAATCTTGTACATGTACAATCTTGCATTATCACACCTTTATTGGCTGGTAGAGAAGCCTCTCTCCTGAACCATCATGCTGTGCTCCACAACTGAGTGTGCCAAAAACAAATGTGGCATTATAGCGCCTACCCTCTGTGTTCCGAACATCAGAAAGGCTGAAGGAGCCAGCGTCTTAGTAGGAACCCATTATAACCTTACTCTCATAATAACATAATTGCTGTTACAGTGAATAACATGGGCCATGTGAAAAACTGAGTGTTCAGCCAGTTGCATTAAAAACAAGACAACCACCACATACAGCACCATTAGCAAGGCATTTGATCAATTATCTTTTCCTTCAAAATAAATTAATCACAAGATGACTCCAGCCCGACAGCAATGATGTTTCTCAGTCTCATCTTGGCATTAGGGCAGCACGGTGGCACAGTGGGTAGCGCTGCTGCCTCGCAGTTAGAAGACCTGGGTTCGCTTCCTGGGTCCTCCCTGCGTGGAGTTTGCATGTTCTCCCCGTGTCTAAGTGGGTTTTCTCCGGGTGCTCCGGTTTCCTCCCACGGACCAAAGACATGCGGGTTAGGTGGATTAGCGATTCTAAAATTGGCCCTAGTGTGTGGGTGTGTGTCCTGCGGTGGGTTGGCACCCTGCCCAGGATTGGTTCCTGCCTTGTGCCCTGTGTTGGCTGGGATTGGCTCCAGCAGGCCCCCGTGACCCTGTAGTTAGGATTCAGCGGGTTGGAAAATGGATGGATGGATCTTCGCATTACAGAGGACTTTGGCATTAGGCATTTGTGGACTGTCACTGTCGACAGTTAATAAAAGAAGCTTCATTTTTTCAAGATGCCCTTAATGCAATCTGAGTGGTCAGTAGAACCAGACACTGCAGCAAATCTCCTATTTATATTGTCATTTTTAAAGCACTTACAGCTACAAAGTATAATCACCATTCAGCGGAAGGTGTGTTTGAGGACAGTTTAGATAAACAAACTAACATTTAATTTTTTTGGACAACTCTGCAGTGTTATAACTTCTTTCAAATATTTTTTTCAAATATACATTTGACCTAAAATGGGATTGTATCGTCAGTTAAGTGCTGAAACAGATTTATCAGAAAAAGCAAAACAACATTTTCAGTAACTGGTGTGCCCCTTTGAGCAGAATGGTTACATGCTGCATGTTGTTTAGAACAAGTGAGGAAGTATTTCACTGCACTCCCTAAATGTGACAATAATAACCCTATAATCCTAGAATTTAAGCGAAACATTTACAGTAATGACTCATCAGTCCCATGCATTGACTTCCCTGCACCCCTTTACGGATTAGGGCTCTTTCCGGTAATCAAGGTAGGGTGGTGCAGTTGATCTCCATAATTCTAAAATTCTACAGTTTAGGGCAGTATTCCTGAATCTTATGGAAAACATCACTTTCTAGTGCATTCACTCCACAATCTGTAATGTTACAGTGACTGATCTCAAAAAAAAAGAATGACCAGATATTAAGATTAGAAAAACAAAATGAATTAGTGATCTAAGTGAAAAATGATTCACGTAGAGATCACAACAAGTAGACCCCTGTGACCCTGTAGTTAGGATATAGCACGTTGGATAATGGATGGATGAATGGAATGCTCATATCCATCACATATTAAATTCCAGTCTTGCATTGTAATTTGAGATTTAGGAATACCAATACAAGTTTACTTAAATGAAGGCTGGACAACTACTTGATGGATTTACATTTTTTTTAAATTTACTGCCACTATTATTGTTTTATGTATTTTACTATGCAATGTGGCACATTATTGTCCAGTTGAATAATGGAACTACTTTAAACTAAAATAGGCAATGAAAATGATTTCCGTTTTTGTGATTGTAATAAATAAGTACAGTACAATCCCTCTTAACCGGCCACCCCAGAACTGGACCCATGGTCGGTTGCCGTTTTGGCTGGTTAATCCAACGCATACCTATTTTCATGTAGAAAAATATTTCTAAGGTATGTACTGTACCTCTTCGACATTCCTGAACAAACATTATCCACAAGGCTTCATCCACGATTTCGAACATGGGTTTTTTTCTCGTACAACGACTGGACAGCGAGGTGTAGCGGGTCCACAGCTCAAGTCAAAAAGGACACTTTTTACATAAATAATTGCCACACTCGCGGCTTAGCAAGGGGGTGTGGTATGTGTGGCCGATCGGTTCCTGGGGAATTCGTGATGCGGGCGATCATAGCTTAAGTGCACAGGCGAGGAGTCATCCGCATCCGTAATTGTTCCCGGGAACTGCTAATTGCCACATCTGATCCACGTCCCCATGATAAATAGAAGCGAGAGGTGGCTAGGGGAAGAACAGGAAAGAACGGGAGTTTAATGGAGAAGGAAGCAGGCAGAGGAAAGCCGGTGCAGGAGAGCGAGCGAGAGAGAGCAGATTCGATGGAGCAAAAGCAGGCAGCTGGGAGGTGAACCCCTACAGAGGAATGTTTGGCCGACACTCGGTGGGGCTGAAGAAAGCGGTCGCTCCAGCTGAGCGATCACGGAGCTGGAGTTACCGGTATTCAAGACGACTGGCCGTCGAAGGGCAGTGGCAGTCGTGCAGGCTTTGGGCTGGTTTAGCCCCAGTGTGAACGCCCTGGCCACTGGGGAAAGAACCCAAGTCTCGGTCTGGATGGAGTCCGACGTAGCCAGGGATCGGAGGGCCACCGGACCAGTGTGGAAAGCAGCTGCACCTGCAGGTAGGGCGACTCCCCTGTTGCGAAACCCGATGGGAGAAGCAGGGGAGACGCCAGGTAGAAAGAAGGCACCGTGCTTTGGATTTTAAGAGACTGTTTCCAGCCATTGTTTTAACTTTTTTTGCGTTGTTTTTAAAGGACTTCTTTTTTTTTTTTACTAATGGATTTTAACCTCCACTAATTCACTTGTTTTAATGGATTATTTATTTAAAGAAGACTTTTGATACACTGCACCTTATTTAATTTGAATACTGTTTTGTTGTTTGCTGGTTTTAAAATACCTCACACCTTCCAGGAAAGAAGGAAGTGCATACATATAATATAAAGAAGAACTCAGGATTATTTATTTAATTTTATTTTAACAGGCCGGTCAATCCGTCAACTGGTTAATGCGAGGCCAGTTAAGAGGGATTGTACTGTAATGTAAAATTTCATTTGTACTGGTGTCAAATACAAAAATTATGGTAATGTGTGACATGCCTAAAGTAAATACAGTACATTAAAACACACCTAGAATTGTTTCAAATACAGAATGACTACAAACATGGACAGCTTATTATCTTTTTATTTTATAATATCAAATGAGGTGAAAGCTCGTTGTAACGTCACAATTCAGCTACACTGGTAACAGTTTCTCAGAATTCTTCTGCTAGCAGTTACCACTTTTGAGGGGCATTCATGTGAAATTACCCAATTTAAAATTCAAACACCACCAACTTAAAAGAATTATTTTTGAGCTTAAATATTGCTTTGCATTGGGAGTATGTGTTTGTAATCGTAAATACAGTTCTTTTTTTGTTTTGATGTCTCTGTACGATCTTAACTTTCTAGCGGTTTACTCTGTTGCTATTACTTTTACAATTTCATCTAGACAGATATATTCCAAGTCAAATGGATAGACTAAATAAGGTAACCGCTTCACTTACAAGTTGCAACAGTTTGACTGAAAGAGCATGACGTTGAGTAAAGTATCTGGCTGGAAACATTTCTGCACAGATACCCTGAACATTTGGGTGAACGACTCCTAACCTATTAGCAGCTCTGCTTGGTGTACTTCCAGATGAGCTTAAAGTGGAGAAGGACAAATAGATTGTAATTGCCTAAGCCTCACACTGGCACATAGACTTATCCTGCTTAACTGGAAGAATCCCAACACACCTTTGATAAGTATGTGGTTAATTGAAGTTCTATACTTTTTGAAACGGGAAAAATCTAATTCTTGCTTAGAGGATCTGTTCAAACTTTTTAAAAATATGGCATGCCCTAATTAATAAAATTTTAGAATAAGCATTTTATATTGGGGAAAGGGATTTTCTCCCTTCTTTGTTGTTTTTAAAGATTTGCTCTTGCTATTGGATCTCCTCATTTTATCTTGGGTGGGGGGTGCATTTTGGCATGTTAAGCTCTACTTGATTTTATGGAATGCTATTTTCTTCAAATGAAAAAAAAAAATGGGTTGAAAGTGGAAAACAACCATTCAACAGGCACAAACAACGAATGACAGTTGAGACTTTAAAGCCTTGCCGAAAGAAACAATGTTACTGTATCAAATTATAATTTAGTCATTTGTTCTGTCATGCTTTTACACATACAATCAGGACCATAAGTATTTGTACAGCAACATAATATTCATAATTTTAGTTTTGTACATCACCACAATGGATCTGAAACAAAGCAAGCAAGATATGATTGAAGGGTAGACTTTGAGCTGTTCCATAGCCAGGTGGGAGCTGTTCCCTCATTATTTCATTAACTAATAAGCAGAAAGTAAAGTACAAACAGTCCATCAAAACAAATCCTTCAGACAGATAGCAGAAACAAAGCATTGTCAAATCAACCATTTGGTAACACCAGAAGATCTGGAAAACCATAAAAGACAACTGGGATAGATGATAGCAGAATTCTGTCCTTGGTGAAGAAAAACCCTTGACAACATTAAGCCAAACCAAGAACACTCTCTGCGAGGTAGACCTATCATCGCCACAGTCTACAACCAAGTCAAGACTTCATAAAAATAAAGACAGTGGGTTTACCACAAAGTGCTAACCACTGGTAAGCCACAACCATAGGAAAGAGATTAGACATTGCCAGAAAACATTTTTTAAAAGCCTGCCCAAGTCTGTAACAGTTTTCTTTGGAGAAAGGAAACTAAGATCAGTAAATACCAGAACGAGGGAAAGAGAAGAAATGGCTCATGCTCCGAAGAATACCACATCATCTGTGAACCATGGCGGAGGCAAGGGAGTTTTATGGCATGAAAATGCATGGCTGTGAAAGCAAACCAGTGACTGGTGTTTACTGCTGTAGTACAGTAATCCTTCACTATATCGCGCTTCGACTTGCGCGGCTTCACTCTATCGCGGATTTTATATGTAAGCATATCTAAATATATAACGTGGATTTTTCGCTGCTTCACGGGTTCTGTGGACAATGGGTCTTTTTACTTCCTGTACATGCTTCCTCAGTTGGTTTTCCCAGTTGATTTCATACAAGGAAAGCTATTGGCGGATGGCTGAGAAGCTAACCAATCAGAGTACGCAGTTAAGTTCCTGTGTGCTGAATGCCTCAGCGACGGAGTGCCGAATTCGATTCCGCGGCATTAACCAGGAAGTCTCATCTCGCTCATTCAGCATCAACGTGTTTCGCTGTGTAAAGAGTTAACTTTTGTGTTCATCTTTGTGCATGGCTCCAAACGATCTGCTCCTGCTACTGCTTCAGGGGCTGTGCCCAAGCACCAACGGAAGATGTTAACGATTGCTGAAAAGGTAAAAGTTTTGGATGTGTTGAAGGAAGGGAAAAACTACACCGCTGTGGGACACCATTACGGCATCAATGAGGCTACGATTCTTTTTATTTAAAAAGTAGGAAAGGAATATAAGATCTACGGCTGCAGTGTCCTTTGAACCAGGGTGCAAAACGAGTTGTAAGTGGATGTAATAAGGTAGTAGTCTGTATGGAATCTGCTCTAGGGATTTGAATTGACGACTGCAGGAAGAAGAACAATGCCAGTGCTACACAGTCGCTTGAAGAGGCTCCTTTAGAAGAGCTGTAACGCTCTTCTTTGTTGTGCAGTAAAACTAAACTCATCGTTATCGGACAAGTCATCATGTCATTGTTGGTGAGTAACCATAGTTAATTTTCTACTTACAGTACTTAGTACATGTACGTATGTTTAGTGTCACTGTACACAATTTTTCTTGCATAGTACGTATTTATTGCTGGTGGCCTGTCTATCGTAATGGCTTTAACATATGTAATATCGGAGACACTCGATATCTTTAAAATAATATTTAGGTTTTACTGTATATAAACAGTGTGTTTACATACATAATTTCAATGAATCTTACCTAATATCTAAGAGAATACAAAGGGTTTATGCTGTATAACTGTGCAGGGAATATTTATAAACAGTGTGGGAGAGTTTATAAGGGCTTAAAATATACAAAAATGGACCAGTGGACCATATATAAAAATGCCCCTCTCTTTTAAACAGCTCATGTAATATTTTTGTTAGACCCAATGAATTAAGGATGAAACTCTACACTTCAATCACATCTTGAATTGTTTGTTTATAATTCATTATTGTAGTGTACACAGCCAAAATTAAGAAAATTGTGTCACTGTCCAAATATTTATGGAGCTGTATATAAAGTGTTTTTTTAGAAAGTTTATTATCTTACATGCTATATGACCACCCTTCACGTTTACTTATTGGGATGATGATACCCAAGGTAGCTCACAACATTTGAGATAGACCTAGTTTTCTTTTGGTTTTCCTATTACAGCACATACAACTTAAGTTACTTGCTCATGGTAACTCAGTGTTAGCACTTGCATTTGAATCCATAACCTCAGGGTTTAACTTGGGCGTTAACCAATAAACAACAACTCCTCCACTAAGATCTGCTATTACACATTTTAACTAGCAGTCTGTTGATACCCAATCATTCCCTGAACGGTAATCTCATCATTTTAACTGGTTTGTAAGAGACCTAGGATTGACACTACATTAAAGTACAGAATGACAAGGATAAAAGTTAGACGAAAATGCAATGATAATTCACCTCCTCATCCTCGCTTGACAAGCTTAGACATCTACAGCAAGAACCAACTCAGTCCAAAGGCTCCGTTCGCAAATGTAAACAGGAACTGTTCCAAACTGCTTCCGCTTTCATCCACTACTCTACACCGATGCACCTACCCAGTAACCGATTCCCTTTAGCCTGCAGCGACCATAGTAACTGACAGCCCGATCTCCCGCTGCGCTATCCCCAGTCGGTAAACATTACCTGCTACACCGACGTTCATTCCGGGATCGGTAGCCCATTACACACCTTTCACTTTACCCCTCGTGTTTTGTAAAGTTTGCGCGCCCGCTGGGTCACTGATGTTGCGGCACACACCGCCCACTTCACAGCCAACACTGGCGTCTGCCTCGCTCACTTATGTAAGCCACACGCTTCAGCACGCAAGCCGCCCGTACGAACCCTTTAGACAACCTCCACTCCAAAGTGCACGCCACATCCAAATCAGTGCTCGGAGGTATCGCAGCATCGACACACTCCTAGGCTTCAGAAAGGCCCGGAGGAGCTACGCGCTTCACAGCCAGCTAGTGCTGCTGCGCTCCCCACATTGCGGCCACGCCAGTGCGCCTTCTTACCTGGTCGAGATTGTCGTCACTAGCACTGTCCTCGGAATCGGAATCAATCACGACCCTTTTCCGCTTTTTGACCATGGCTGAGCCAGTCGAAGGAGCCTCCAGCGTTAGCGTAAAGCAGCAGCACAGGCCGCCTCACACAAAGGAAACAGCGCGTACGCCCGCCCCGCACGCAACTTCGCGCCCGCGTCTTGCTTATTATTCTCCGTCCGTCACGTCAGCTTCGTCACGCCGCTCCGTAGGCCCTTGGCCGGCCTCGTGTTTGTCAAGTGAGTGACGTCTACTCGGCGCGGGAAAATGGGCGTTCCTAAATGGTGCCTGGTGACGTCACGACGTCGACGGAGGCTACTTTATTTTCCGACGTCTATTTAGTGCCTTGTTTAGTGCGTCGCTGCACAGCAACCGCGTCACAACCAAGGACGACAACCGTAGTGTGATTTTTCTCCTCTAACTTGGGACAGTGGCTGGATGACTAGTGCTCCGATCTCACTGCGCGGCACCGTGTTACCCTTGGGGAAGGCACCCAAGATTCGTGCTATTCTTGTTCGCGGTGCTGAGGGTGCTGGCGACTAGGCAGGCCGTATGGATTTGGAAGGATGTGGTTTACTCGACAGGAGGCGACTGCAATTATCTTCTATTTTCTGCAGCCCTGAAAAACACCTGAGAGAATAAGGGTCAGGGGTAAAGACTTGCTGGCACACATCAGCCCACCCCTTGTCATTTCTGATCCAGTGCGTTCTTCTTTCGACTGCTTACGTTAGGGGTCGCCACAGCGGATCACCTTTTTCCATATGTTCCACTCCTTTGCGTCGTGCCCTGTCACATCCACCACCTGTATGTCCGCTCTCATGACATCCATAAACCTCCTCTTAGGTCTTCCTCTTTTCCTTTTGTTTGGCAGTTCCATCACTAACATATATATATCCAGCATTTCTCCTCTGTGGATCTAATTAAAAGTGCACCTTCCATCTGTGAGACAGACATGTCACGGAAAGTTCTCCTCGGGGACAAAATTCGTGTGCTGGCTCGGCTACAGAGTGAAGAACGGCTCCACAAAGACAGACTTCGCAGTTGAATGGATGTCCTCTTGGGAAACTCTAGTGAGCACATTGTTTTTAGACTTGCATTTTGCTTCATTCTGACCTGACAGGAGGCAGAAGAAAGTTATAGACATGTAGACAGATAAAACTTTATTTATTCCCCGAGGATTTTTTTTAAGAAGCTCAATAAATAAATCGTCATTTTATAACAAAACCCTCCCAAATACACATCAGAATGGCTAAAACGAAAGAAAACTTATGACCTGGCAGTCGAAGTCCCAATGATATATTATGCAGGCATATTGCCTTTGGTGAGAAGGAGCCGCAGTAGCCTTTCTTTGTGCAATCTGTTAAATAATTAATTGTCTGAAAGTCCGCAGCAGTTACATGCATACATAAAACCAGATGAGGTATGAACCTGCTTTCTTCAAAACTACCCATTTACATGATGGTATGCTCCCTTAAAAAACACACTCATGTCATAAAATTGCTCTAATAAAGATTAATCATCATCAAAGGTCACACTAAATCTGAAAATAAGCACGGAGCCTGTATCTCCCAAGATGTGCCATCAAGCTTAGCACTGCACGTTCAACTGATCGACATAAATGTTAACGATTTCTGAAATACTGAGATACATATATTATTTCAACCAGGAGAAGGAATAATGTGATAGCCCCGACATCTTAATGTGCGCTCTGGTTTGTAAGTCACAATAAGTTCTGGCTTACTTGTCTGAACTTATCATGACTTACAAACCAGAGCACACATTAAGATCTCAAGATGCCAGTCTGCTTATGATTCCAAGGATTAATGAAATAACATTGGGAGGTCAAGCTTTTAGTTACAGGGCCCCTAAACTGTGATAAGAAATGCCCCTTCGGTCTCAGCTTTTAAATCCCGGCTGAAGACTCACTACTTTAGTTTAGCATATCCTGACTAGAGCTGCTGATTAACTGTACAGACTGCATCTCTGTTGTTAGTCATTAGCACTAAAACATAAGTAACATGATAGTTATAATTTGTTACTAACCCTCACCTATTCTGCTTCTCTTCTCGGTACTCAAATGTGGCACTCGGTCCCACAGCACAAGTTGTTTTGCCTGCCTAAGGTAAAGTCATCCCTGATGGAGGATTGCAGGAATCATGGGGTAGAGGGGTTCTTCCATTGGCTGGCCAAGCAATGTTTCAGCTGTGGAATGGCCAAATGGGGGAGGCAGCTTGATGGCTGAGGTCTCCAGGACTCTAAACAAATCCAAATCATATTATGTGATATCATCTACTGTTAAATTCTGGTCTGCACTTGTAAAATTTTTATTTTTATACTGTATTGAGGATTTGTTCTGATCTGTGTATTGTATTGACCCCTTTCTTTTTGACACCCACTGCATGCCCAACCTAACTGGAAAGGGGTCTCTTTTTGAACTGCCTTTCCCAAGGTTTCTTCCATTTTTTCCTTACAATGTTTTTTTTTTTTTGAGTTTTTCCTTGTATTCTTAGAGAGTCAAGGCTGGGGGGCTGTCAAGAGGCAGAGCCTGTTAAAGCCCATTGCGGCACTTCTGGTGTGATTTTGGGCTATACAAAAATAAATTGTATTGTATTGGCCTCGGGATGTTTATCTTTATGGACGCTTCTACAATTTTCTGCTTGTGGCTACAAGATGTGTGTGCAAAGGTAAGCTATAAACAGTCTAAGAGAGTGCAACGGAAATGTGCAGACTATGAATTACTTAATTGTAACCCGGTTCAGGGTTTACATTGCCACATAGTGATTTCTTTAAGGAGAAACCTACCTCTGCTGACCTCATAGGCCAACAAGCCAATGTTTCAAAACGGAATACGGATTTACATGGCATTTTTGCAACATGGGTTTCTGTGAATAAGCAGGTTATTGACAAGAGCAGCTCTCTGTTATCCAAACCAGACATTCTTGTGTGTGATGGTGGTGGTGGTTGTTTTTATTATAATGTTTATATTTTTTGAGCTTCTGTAAAATTTTAAATTCTACTTTGGAACAAATTTTAATGCATCCTCTCTCTGTCTACTAAAATAAAATGCATGTAAATGCATTAAGTTTGCATGTGTCAGAGAGATATACAGCATTGTTCATAAAGGCACTCAAATTTCCCCCTGAAGACAAATAAAATTCTACCCATCTACCTCTGGTGGTGGCGATGGTATTCCAGAATGGGTCCTTTAATTGAGCAGGCCCTTCTAGTTAGCTTGGTGATTTGGCTTGAAGTGATATTACCAGCCCAGAACACCACAGCATAAAATAATCACATTGGCCATCACAGGGTTGTAGGAGATGGGAAAGATGTCACTACCCACATTAATGCAGTCCCCAAAGAAAAAAAGTTCTGGCTCTGCCCTTTCTTTTACAGTTCCTTTGTGTTACTAATAGGCCAGTTTAACCTGTCATTGATGCAGATGCCGAAGTACTTGTAGGGGTGCATCACCTCTGCATCCACTCCCTGAACAATGAATGGACATATAGGCTCCTTGATGTGGTGAAAGTCAATGTTCCTTGGTTATCTGATGTTGAGCTGAAGACAATTCTTTTTGCACCAAGAAACAAAGTTCTCCACCCAACTCCTTTGATTCCATTAATTCAAAGAGATAAACATCTGTTAAAACTTAGAAGACCACGTCTCTACAGCTATTCATCCATGCATTTGATTAAGATGTTTTACCTTACATTCTGCTGGCTGTACAGTGCAAATCATACAATCTTTGTTATGTTGTATGTTATGTGGCCACTAGAGGACACCAAAGAGCCCCCAACGCCAGACACAAGGCCTGTTTATAAAGACTCTACACCTTTCAGATGAACTTAGTCCTCCTCCTCCTCCTGAATCTTACTCCTCTGGATGAGGTCAAGGGGCTTCTTTTATCCCGGACTCAGGAGTACTTCCAATGCTAGGGCATAGCCTGGTGAAGTACTTCCAGGTCAAACAGAATAGGAGTCCCTATAGCACTTCCTGGCAGCCCCATCAAACCCAACAAGGTTGTTCTAGAGGACTACAATATCCAGTGTGCTTTGTGGGTATCTGTACAGGTACAATTGTCCTGGGAAGCTGCCTCTTATTGTGTCAGGGGAGTCTGTAGTCCTGCCAGGTTGTCTCCCCCTGTCCTTTCACTATACTGTCCTTCCGGCCGGGTGCTGTTCTGGGGTCCAACCCAGCTGGAACAGGTGAGACAGGATGATCTTCGCCTTGTTTCTTGGGGTTGCATAGCGCTGGCCTCCTGTACAATTAAGGAACCATGCTCCTTTCCAGCTGGGATGTCCGCCAATATGTGTCGTTCATCACAATTATTATTCTATAACATATATCTCTTTTTTTTAAAGGGTTAAAGGTATTGAGGGTGGCAATACAGCTTGTGGTTTCAGATGCTGCCTGAAGGATTTTGTGTGCAGTGGTCAAATCGAATGTTTTGTGTCTGCAGTTTGCACTTTCTTCCACATCCCCAAAGACATGTTGATTAGGTGATTTCAAACTCACCCCTATGGGACTGTGGGTTGGTATATAAGTGGGCCCCTGTGATGGGCCATCACTCTGTCCAGGGTTGTTACTGCAGCCCCCCACAAATTTTTTTTTTTAATTGACAGGAATAATAAAACAATCTGTATATACTGTATATATATATAAAATCCAATGTCTGTCTGCCTGTATGTCTGTCCGCTTTTCACGAGGGAACTACTTAACGGATTTAGTTTAGGTTTTTTTCTATAATTTACTTGAGTATTATGGTTTATTTTGCGACTTCTCACAACATGCTAAGAATCATAGTTCACTTGCAGGAGCAATATATTCACACTAATCTGAGACAGAGGCTGCGGGACGTCAGGAGTGGGGACCCAGGCAGGACCCTCCTCACTGTCCTGTTTCACTACTCGCGGATGGAGCTGCGGGGGACGGCTAGTTGTTCATAAAATTCACATCAGTTCTATACAAAGCAAATTGGCAGATGGTAAAAAGGAAGCTGTGCCATGTGGCAGCCTTTACAGAAGCTATCACTCTTGTTTTATAATTATTTTTAACACTTATTAATGTTTTTAAGTGTTAATAATTATTAATGTTAATGTTTACCCACTGGCTTGTTACTATACATTTATGAATTAATTTTTAAATTAAACTAAAGACATTCTACTGTTATTGTGGATCCAAGCTTTAGCTAATGTCAATTGCTTTTTGGCAAAGCTGTGAACTTAACAGATGTCACAGGGTGAGCATAAAGCATTTGATGGCTACTTATGTCTATAACATCTGAGAATGTAAGAGGCTCTGAGAAACGTAAAGTGGGATACATTAGACATTTCCATATTCACCTGGTAGCACTGCCATCACTGCCACCTAAGGAGCTCTGTTGCACCCTATTGGAGGAGCTGCTAGTCCAGACATGGAATACGCTGAAGATTCAGAGCAAGGATTAAAGTTACAAGCTCGTCCTTGGATATAGGAGATGAAGATCCGAGAGTGAAGATAAAACTAAGGTGAAAAGTACTTAGAACTGACCTGACTCCATATAATGAGACATGCTTCATTGCTTTCATATAAATTGTATGAGCCATGGCATCTCTTGGTACAGGTACTGCTATATTTTATGTATAGCGGAGAACCGCCTTACACCACTTATTTAAGATGCTGTTTTAATGCTGGACCAGGTTCATCACACTGAGTGGAAAAATCTTTTGAGAAACTGGACAGGGGTGTCATTTGGATTTGCAGAGATCAAGCTCTTAGCTTGTTCTGTGATTTTCTCGTATAGAAAACTTTGTTTTGTGGTTGTTTGTCAAACATATACATTCAAGAAGTGAAATCAGGGCTGAATCAAATAACACATACACAAAAAGACCATAACCTGTCAATATTATTCTTGTATATTCAAGAAAAAAAAGCTCAGAGGCAGGGCACATCACATCAGTGGCTAAAGCATCTGATGCCCAAGCCGACAGCACTGGGACTGGGGATTTATGTGAATGAGCAACAGTCAAACACTGAAATGTGGACTAAATTTGTTCACATTACAGTCCAAGAGATAAGTTACATCATCATGGCTGACTCAGCAACAAGAACATTAATTCTAATCAATATTTTAATGATGAGTCATTCTGAATGCTAGTGACTTCAGAAAAACAAAGGTTTTATCAGCATGTTCCATTCATGAGCATTACAGGCTGAACATGCTCTATTCAAATGTTAATGATTTTAAATATAAAGGTTTGGGACAATCTGAGCAAGTCTGACCTCCTTTTACTGCCACCTAAAAGCCTCCTAATGACAGCAGTAACTTTAATATTATTCAAGGCAAAAGTTCTTATGTGTGCTTGGCAGGAATACTGTTTATTTTACAGTAGTATATTTAAATAAATATATTTTGCATATTTTATATATGCATATATATTTTATGAAAAAGTATATATATATATACACACATATATAAGTGGAGAGAGAGCTTATGTAAAGTTTTAATTTCCCCCAGTGACAAAGTATCATCTATTTAACAATTAGAACATAAGAAAAATTTAGAGGAGAACAGTCTTATTCACTTAAATCTCCAAAAATAACATCCAAGTCAAGTTTTGAAAAGTCCCTGAAGTTCTGTTGTCTTCCATACTACTTGGTCATTTATTCCATGTATCTATGGTCCTCTACTTCCTAATGTTTGTGTGAAATTTACCCTTAAATTTCCAACTGTGTACCCATGTTCATGATGAACTCACTTTAAAATAACAGTCTTGATTCACTGGCATAATTTCCTTCATAATTTTAAACACTTCAATCATGTCACCTCTTAATCTTCTTTTGCGTAAACTGTATAGGCTCAGCTCTTTTAATCTTTCTTCATAATTCAACCCCTGTAGCCCTGAATCATCCTAGTTGCTCTTCTCTGGACCTTTTCTAGTGCTGCCATGTCCTTTTTGTAGTCTGGAGACCAACACTGCACACAGTACTCCAGATGTGGCTTCACCAGAGCATTTATAAAGCTTGAGCAGAACCTCATGTGACTTGTACTCCACACATCAGGGTGCTATATAACCTGACATTCTGTTTGCCTTCTTAATGGCTTCTGAACACTGTCTGGAAGTCGATAACTTAAGAGTCCACTATGACTCCAAAATCCTTCTCATAAAGTGTACTCTCGATTCTCCAACCACCCATTGTGTATTCAAACCTAACATTTTTACTTCCTATGTGTAATCCTTTACATTTACTGACATTAAATTTCATCTGCAACAAATCTGCCCAAACCTTGTATGCTGCCCAAGTCCTTCTGTAATGATATAATGGATTCCAAATTATCTGCTAATCCACCTATCTTGGTATCATCTGTAAACTTAATCAGCTTGTTGCTTATATTCCTATCTAAATCATTTATATATATTAATAATGGCAGCAGACCTAGCACTGCCCCCTGTGGACCACCACTCTTAACATCGGCCAATTCTGATGAGGTTCCTTGCACCATCACCCTCTGCTTCCTGTGTCTTAGCCAATTCTGTACCCATCTACAAACATCACCCTGAACTCCCCAATTAACATATTAAAAAATAATGTAATTAACATAATTTAAAAAGATACTACAGTAATTTCAAACAGTCACCTAATGTGAAGGATGTGGCAACGTGCTGTACCAGTGAATACTCCTAACAAATATAAACTGCAACCGCCAATCCAAAGGGTTTTTTTTTCTTTCTTTTTAGTCAATGTGCTGTATGTTTGATGGGAGTCTGGAGTTTGTTGTTTGTCGTATTATAATAATATTATTAATTTTTTGAGCTTCCACAAAAAGCCATATCTCCCCCATTGATAGGGTGCCATCTATCTATAAACATACAAAACACTTTATTATACTATAAACTTTTGCAGACTTCTCGCATTGTGGTTTGCAGAGAATCTTAATAGTTTTCAAATTAATTCCATAATCCCGATATAAAAACAGATCAAAAAGAGTTCTTTTTGGGAATTTTACATCTACGTATGTGCATATTTGGCCAAAATTAATATTCGGCTAACATTATAAGCCTGCTCTCAGTATTCCAAAAAGCACTATATAAGGTACCAGTAATAAACTTCGAGATGTCTTGCCACAGCTTTTTCGTTTTCTGCAATGCCCACCTTCGAAAGGGTTTGTCACCCTCCTTTAGGTTGCTACTCTAGTACTACCGTCTGGTTCTAAAATGCTAAACCCTCGGAACGAAAGTGTAACGGGAAAGCTTCCGACGGGAGCGCTTTTGAAGACGGACACCTTGATCCTGCCCCGGCCACAGCTTTAAAAAAGTGCCCGGCGAACGTAGACCGATTGGAGTCTTATAAGAGGAGCTAATTGTTTAAAAAGTAAGATACCTACATACTTTAAGTCTTTAATATTAAAAGCTTGCGAAACCTGGATTAAACTTTAAGCGGTGCTTAAACACGCGGGACTTTTTCGTTCATTAAAGCAAATGAGTGTACCTCAGCGTCTCGTCCTGTTCAGTTACAAGGAGAGCTGCACATTCTCTTGGATTGCGCATGGCCTTATCACTCACACCCTAAAAGAGTAGCGACGTTGCCGAACTGGAGTGGAGGGTTTTGGAAAACGTTAGGTGACAGTATGTCTTTTCTTTCAGGGCCATGTCGTGATTTCCAAATAGCCTCGAATGTCCGGGATTTGGCAGTGCTTGGTTGACGCCCGTTCTTAGAGTATTTGCATTGCTTTGAGTCTTCTCTGCAAGTCTAATAAGGTACACTTGCACAGTTTCTCGAGTACGTCCTCCCATGCATTCACTGGTCAAGCTGACAATAGAGCACCTCCATGCATCACTCCATTTACAGAACTCGTGACTAATATCACCGTAGTTCTTTTTACCGCTGTACCAACTGCATTCAGTTCAGTGTGTATACATGCGCTTTAATAGACCGCTTTTGGGGTTGTTTTGTGCATTAGGCTGTGGATACCATACATGTATTGGCTGGAATGTAATTTTATTACAGTAGTCTTAGTTTTGATATAAAACTAAACACAAACTTGATCACAAAAAAGCGCTTGCGGCTTGTAATTGCACATTGACTGTACAGACTGCTGTTATTGGAGAGAACCAATCAGCCATTTCATGAGATCTGCTAATAGAAAGGATGCAGTGACTGCAGCTGATGGTGTTTTTGTACTTGATGAAACATTAGTTTTAAGGGTTTATGGAGATCATGTAGATTTGTTTCATAGTGCCTCATTCAACCTGTTTTTTTTAACAATCAGTGTGGACTACTGCTAAATTCTGATGAATGTAACTGCCTTCATTTTCTCCTCAGCTGTTAATTTTTCCATGTTAAAAATGCAGTTAGCCTTTGATTTTATTTAATGTCTAGCCAATATAAAAGAGAAACTGCAAGCTTACAAGTATTTTACAACTTGGTAAGAAGCTAAAATTGATAAGTTGTTTAGAAAAAAGTAATAAGTATTAATTAATTTCAAAGTATATTTAATGTTCAGTATCTCCAACCGAAAATGGGGCAACCTTGAATGTGTGACTGAGTGCCTTACAGTCTCCACCATCATGAGGGACAAATACAGTAGCAGAGAAAGTAAAAGGCGGGAGAACCCAAAATGAAACATGACAGTTTAAATACAGCAATGGCAATAGATTCATTATAATAATCAAAAGACGATCTTCAGTAAATAAACAGGTGCTAACACACAGCTGAGTGAAATCATATAGTTTCTTTAATTCGAAGGAGTAAATCTTTTTTCCTGACATTTTCTGTTTATATTTTTCCAAGTGGGCTCCATGGTATTGCAGTGGTTCTTGCTCCCGCTTCATTGCCTGTATTCCTCATATTTGGTCAAATGTTATGTAATCTCCGGAGAGATCTACAGGCCAAGGTTTGAATAGCATACCTTGATGTTCACCATGTGACGTTTGCTCATCTTCCTGTGCATGTGTGGGTTTATGTGCCATTAGCCAAATGTTAATTATGAGTGATGTGGATGTTTGTGTCTGACAGTGGGCCCTCTGATGGCAGGCCTTTTCCCTGTTGCTTGACCAGTGCAGCATTCCACACGATAAAGCAAGTTTGAGAATATGATTTTAGATTTTCATTTAATGGTTTTAATTCAAGTCCATCTCCACCACAGTTTCTGCTCGAGCTTCTCTCTGTGCTTGTGCTTACGGCAATGCTTCCTTGTTTGGTGGTAGCGGGACATGGATTCAGGGTCTAGGGATTACAGAAGATCCCTTTCAGTCAGTGGAGCTTGAAGAGAATTCTCATGTTTGCAATGGCTGCTCGTGTTTCTGACTGCTAGGGTGCCTGTTATATCGCAGCAGACGATTGCTCTAAGCCTCAATGCCCTCATCCTGGTTTAACTTGAGCCAGTCCAGGTAGATAGGAGCCAACAGCTAACTGAATCTCCTAACAAAACTAGCAGCTTCTCTATAGGCCGTTGGATGAGACCAGTATAGTAGTAATAATACATTTTATTTATAAAAGTTCTTTCTTATGTTCATAGCGCCTCACATAAATTCAAAATAAACATTAAGGAATATGTAACACTGGAAACAAATAATATCTGCATAAAACACTAACTAAAGACACATGCAAGAAATGCAAAGCTTTGAATTAGAGTAAGAGACAATAAACTAAAATAAAATATATAAAATACTACAAGATGTTTCTTAACTTTAAACATTCATTTATGGATTAAATGCTTTTGATAGATCTTTATTGTCATTGTCACTTTTACAAAGGAACAACAAAAGTGAAGGTGCAGTCGACTCTGTGTGAGGCATAAGAGTTAAAAAGACAAGAAGAGAGAAAATAATAACAAACCAAATAGTAATAAAAGTACTTTACAAAATATTCAAATTGCACTTGTTATATATAATATATACAAATTGCACTGGTTGACTTAAGGTCTATATTGCACATTGGCAGAATGATATGGAGCAATTTTATTTGAGTTCAGGGCTATGATTTCTTTTGAATAAAAGCTGTTTTTAAGGAGGTTTGTTCCTCTCCACAAATCCAAATAACAATGTTACCCCTGTGTGTGCACTTGTGCTTTTGAAGTGCTGGCTGGTTTAGCGAGTCGGCCTTGAGACTAACCCGTCGGCATCCTAAGCGGATAGCAGCCCCACTCGACGCTTTACAGTTTCCTGTTAAACATGGAGAAGTCACTGCTCATAAGTTGACTACACTGATAACCTGTTGCTCTTTCCACATATTTAGCGAGTTTAAAATTTGCACTCTGAATGATACTGAATGCTGTCATAAGTTATAAGTAGCCTTCCTCTTGTCATGTTTGTCCTTTTTTAGCTACATATAAACAAAAACAAATGTGTGGTTAAAACCTTCATAATGCCTGTCAGAGGCAGCGGTCTTTTAAAATCCTGTGCTTTTATAGTACATTTATTAAACATGCAGTCGAAAAGATGTGGTCACTGTCTCAACAGAGTTTGCGCATTATTACTGTTAGTGTGGACTTGTTACAAGTTTCTTTCGCCATCTGAGGTCTTCATGTTAGGTTTAACTGACAAGTCTTAGTTGACCCATTATTATCCAGCGTGCCCTGCAATGGACTCGGAGAATCAGGCCTTTGTCCAGCAGAGTTCATGTCTTCCTTTCTGTAATTCTGTAAAGAAAAAGTAGATTAAAATATAAACATATGAGTACAAATAACAGTAACTGTTCATTGGCATACTAAAATGTTTTGTCTTATTCCTATTATTTATATCAGTCATCTAAACTATTTCTCTTTCTTCTTGCAGCAGGATTATAAAGAAAATGTGGAAGCAGCCATTGTAGGTACTGTTAGGAAAGGATGTTCTGCTTAAAGAATGCAAGACTCCATCCAAAAACAATATGGCACTTCACATCCTATGAAATCTTGCCAAAACTGTGCTATCGCAGACCAGGGGTGCCACCTGATAATACGCCTCCCTGGAAAAAAATTGACTTTAATTTCAGTAAGGGAGTACAGGGAATTAAAAAACACTTTGGCCTCCTAAAGAAGGAAATGTTTGAAAGATTTGAGGGGCCACAAGGAAGGCCCATGCGGGAAATCATGCTGGAACAGACTCGGGTAGTCTGGGAATTCCGGAATCAGGAAAGCCTGGAGCAGTGGGTAGTGTCCTCAGATGAGGCGATGGGTGGCAAGAGTAAAATTTATCTGAGGCTAAGCCGAAACAACCAGACAGCTCTGCTCTATGGAAATCTGTGCACTGAGGTTCCAAAAGATGGAGAAACTAGGTACAGCGGCTACTGCACACTGCGTTCTAAGCAGCTACTGGTTAGTATAATTTGAGTTTTGCATTTCACCAGGTATTAAGATCCTTAAGCATGCACATACAAACAAGTCATTACATGCAGTAAGTGTGTTTCATCACTGAGGGGCTGTAATCCGTACTGACATCTTTCAGAATTGTAAACTACATAATACCATGTTTGCCCAGGAAGGACGATCAGTTTAATGTCCTTGAACCCGAACATGTTTTGTCATATCAGACATTGACTTCCACCAATTTAACCATTAAAGACAAAATCTAGAGATTCTTCCATTTTTCTCATACATCTTGTATAGCACTAGTAGCTACACTATCGTATGAACAAGTGCTACAGGACGAAAATGTTTTTGCACACAGTGTCAAGGGATTTTTGTTCAAGTCTTGCCTCAGGCAGTGTCTACATCTGTTTTCCAGTATATCTCAAACATATACACGTTGGGTTAGCCAAATTCAGTCAAACAATCTTTATTTTTATATAGTACTATTCATAGAGTAAACAACCGTAAGGTATTTTAGAAATCAAACAGGGATACATAGTTGGAAGAATACCCTACTGTGGTCTGAGCCATTATTCAGGATTGGTTTATAACCTTCGCACAGTGTTGCCTGGATAGGTTTCAACTCCCCGGGCCTCAAATTCTAAAACCAGATTTATTTTATATCAACACATCTAGGCTCTTTATGAAAGCGCATTATTAAATGTGTCACAACTAATGGAAACCTGAGTGGTGGTGTGCCAGGTAGGTTGAGGTCTGACATGATGAATATTAAGCTGTGTGGCTATGTGACTGGACTAAAGTTCAGCAAGTTATTGCTTCAGAGTTTGATAGTGTCTCTTCCTGTGCCCCTATTATACATGTTAGAAAGCAGAGTTTGTTAATTAAATCACAAAATAAATGTGTGTTTGATGTAATGACCAGATTTTTTTCATAAACAGGGTGCTTTTAATGCGAAAACACACCACGACTGGAGTAATTTTAATACTCTGTACCTACGCATTCGAGGAGATGGGCGCCCATGGATGATAAACATTGCAACTGAGACTTACTTTCAACATCAGAAGAACGACATGTACAACTACTTCTTGTACACTCGAGGTGGACCTTATTGGCAAGATGTTAAGGTACTGGAAATTAAGTAGGAGTAGTAGTCATACTGTGACATGTACAGTGTATAGTTAATTTCTTACCTGCATATCCGGCCTATCACACATTTCTATTCTCCAATGCTGTGAAAAGAAGAATTTATGAAACCCGAGAATATCATTTTATTTGAACAGAAAGCAGCATTCACCTTACCTGACATATTCTGTACCCCTGTCCAGGTATACTTCCAGTTTGCCTGAGCAAACACTTCAGTATAGTTAAGATACATGCATGCATAGGAGACATCAATTATAAACAGTTTCTTTTTAAAACTTTTTGGTAACATGACACTATAGATAATGTGGCTTTAGTCTTGTACATCAGCAGTACATGAAAATGTACAAGTTTATACAATATCGGCCATTGTTATTTACCAGAGCCAAACTTCTCTGTAACTCAAGCAATCCTGAGTATCCACTTTCAGATATTGTCTTGTCCTTTGATGTTCCACTAAAATAGTTATTAAAAAAAAGAAAAAAGCACACCGTGAATGCTGAGCTCTAGTGCTCTACAGTGGTGCTTCCATTACTCATATCATGTTACGGAATCCAAATGTACTATTTGCATAGTTGTGTGCGTTAGGCTCACACTTTCGCAAAACTACAGTTCCCTTTAAAATTTACTTATAGGCTTTTCAGTACCCCATGTTCTTCTTGTACATTATTTTGTGAGAAAAATATCACATACAATTTAATACAAAGGAAAGTGCTTCTGCAGCAAGAGCTATAGTGAAGCAGGTACACTGAAAGCAGAAAAGCTGTAGATCGTCGATTATTCTGTAAAATATGTCCACATTTTCAGATTCCCTTTCCCATAACGTATACTTTATTGTTTTAATTTGAGTAGGTAAACACTGTGTCATTTTTTCGTAATCATTTTAAATTTAAAACTTCCTAAATTGAATTTGTTTAAAAGGGGAGGGGGGTTGTAGGACAGGCCAGGTTTAGATCTACAGTGCATCACTTTTTCCACATTTTGTTATGTTACAGCCTTATTCCAAAATAGATTAAATTCATTTTTTTCCTCAGAATTCTACACACAACACCCCATAATGACAACGTGAAAAACGTTTACTTGAGGTTTTTGTAAATTTATTAAAAATAAAAAAAGGAGAAATCACATGTACATAAGTATTCACAGCCTTTACTCAATACTTTGTCGATGCACCTTTGGCAGCAATTACAGCCTCAAGTCTTTTTGAATATGATGGCACAAGCTTGGCACACCTATCCTTGGCCACTTTCGCCCATTCCTCTTTGCAGCACCTCTCAAGCTCCATCAGGTTGGATAGGAAGCGTCGGTGCACAGCCATTTTAAGATCTCTCCAGAGATGTTCAATCAGATTCAAGTCTGGGCTCTGGCTGAGCCACTCAAGGACATTCACAGAGTTGTCCTGAAGCCACTCCTTTGATATTTTGGCTGTGTGCTTAGGGTCGTTGTCCTGCTGAAAGATGAACCACCACCCCAGTCTGAGGTCAAGAGTGTACTGGAGCAGGTTTTCATCCAGGATGTCTCTGTACATTGCTGCAGTCAACTTTCCCTTTATCCTGACTAGTCTCCCAGTTCCTGCCGCTAAAAAACATCCCCACAGCATGATGCTGCCACCACCATGCTTCACTATAGGGATGGTATTGGCCTGGTGATGAGCGGTGCCTGGTTTCCTCCAAACATGATGCCTTGCATTCACACCAAAGAGTTCAATCTTTGTCTCATCAGACCAGAGAATTTTGTTTCTCGTGGTCTGAGAGTCCTTCAGGTGCCTTTTGGCAAACTCCAGGTGGGCTGCCATGTGCCTTTTACTAGGGAGTGGCTTCCGTCTGGCCACTCTACCATACAGGCCTGATTGGTGGATTGCTGCAGAAATGGTTGTCCTTCTGGAAGGTTCTCCTTAACTCCACAGAGGACCTCTGGAGCTCTGACAGAGTGACCATCAGGTTCTTGGTCACCTCTCTGACTAAGGCCCTTCTCCCATGATCGCTCAGTTTAGATGGCTGGCCAGCTCTAGGAAGAGTCCTGGTGGTTTCGAACTTCTACCACTTACGGATGATGGAGGCCACTGTGCTCATTGGGACCTTCAAAACAGCAGAAATTTTTCTGTAATCTTCCCCAGATTTGTGCCTCGAGACAATCCTGTCTCGGAGGTCTACAGACAATTCCTTTGACTTCATGCTTGGTTTGTGCTCTGACATGAACTGTCAACTGTGGGACCTTATATAGACAGGTGTGTGCCTTTCCAAATCATGTCCAATCAACTGAATTTACCACAGGTGGACTCCAATTAAGCTGCAGAAACATCTCAAGGATGATCAGGGGAAACAGGATGCACTTGAGCTCAATTTTGAGCTTCATGGCAAAGGCTGTGAATACTTATGTACATGTGATTTCTCAGTTTTTTATTTTTAATAAATTTGCAAAAATCTCAAGTAAACTTTTTTCACATTGTCATTATGGGGTGTTGTTTGTAGAATTCTGAGTCAAAAAATGAATTTAATCCATTTTGGAATAACGCTGTAACATAAAATTTGGAATAAGTGATGCGCTGTGAATACTTTCTGGATGCACTGTATACATGGAAGAACAAACAATGGTCTAGAATTAA
Organism: Polypterus senegalus; assembly: GCF_016835505.1. Taxonomy (NCBI): domain Eukaryota; kingdom Metazoa; phylum Chordata; class Cladistia; order Polypteriformes; family Polypteridae; genus Polypterus; species Polypterus senegalus. The sequence continues at coordinate 65,030,277 of NC_053171.1, read as the reverse complement.
AAATGCATATTAATGTAAATTCTAAGCAAACACTTAAATGTAGAAGAAGTAACACATTAAAAATAGCTTGCCTTAATGCTACAAGTATCAAAAATAAGGTAAGTGAGTTGGAGTTGTATGTAGCAGAGCATAATTATGATATTATAGCAATAATGGAAACCTGGCTAAATAACAAAGATGGGGATGAGTGTAACATAGAGGGATACACATTTTTTAGGAAGGATGGACAGAACAGAAAAGGTGGGGTTGCTGTTTATGCCAAACAGGGTTTAAATGTAAGACATCTTCAGTTGGATGATGAGCCCGATCTTAGTGAGGACATGTGGCTTCGCCTGGAAAATATTAGGGAAACAGGTCTTATTTTAGGAGTGTGTTATAGACCACCCAATTCAGACAGTAATTTCAACACACATTTTTAGTAATATCAAAAAGGCAAGTTTCCAGGGAGATATTATAGTCATGGGGTACTTTAATTATCCAAGTATTAACTGGGATAGCCTTGCAGATGGAGGAGCACAAGAGCAGGAGTTTTTAGAAGTAATCGGTGACTGTTTTTAACACAGCATGTTAAAGCACCAACACGGGTGAAGCCTTTCTGGATTTAGTGTTTTGTAATAATCAGGATAGATTTGAGGGTGTAGAGGTGATTGAACCACTAGGGTCAAGTGACCATAATGTAATCTATTTTGTAAGAGTACAGATGCAAAGACTAAAATTGTTAAGTTGAACTTTGGTAGGGCTAATTTTGAGCAGATGTGACAAAGTCTAAGTAGGATAGACTGGGATAAGCTTTTAAATGTGGAGACAGTTGAGGAGCAGTGGAACAGGTTTAAAAATGTTTTACATGTAATGCAGGACAGATACATACCTAAATTTGGAAGTAATAGGAAACTAAAAAACTCCACATGGATTAATAAAGATTTAAAAAGAAGTTGCAAAGGAAAAACTGCTTATAAGGCATATAAGACTAATGACTGCAAAGTGAATCGTAGAGTGTATGAGAACATGAGGGCAACCATTAAGAAGGATATCAGGGAGGCTAAAAGACAGTTGGAGAGGAATATAGCAGATAAGGCGAAAGAAGACCCTAAGAGATTCTTTCAGTATTTTAGTAGTAAAAGAACAGTTAAGGAGGAGGTCAAGTTCATCAGGAATAGTAAAGGGGAATTAAAAGATACATACAATGAAATAGTGACCCTAAACTTACATTTTTCTGAGGTGTTTACAAGTGAGCAAGTGGATAACCTCCCAGAGGTAAACGCAACTACTAAGGAGGTACTGAGGGATTTGGAAATTGTAGAGGGAGAAGTGCTGCTCAGATTAAATAAGATGAAATCAAACAAATCACCAGGACCAGATAATATTTATCCTTGTGTTCTTAAGGAGGCTAGTGAGTACATATATAAACCCTTGACACATTTTTAGGAAGTTACTGCACATTGGAGAAATTCAAAGAACTGGAAAATGGCAAATATCATCCCATTATATAAAAAGGGTGACAGGGCAGATCCAAGCAACTATAGGCCAGTAAGCTTAACATGCATCACAGGAAAATTAATGGAAGGAATTATTAAGGATAAGATTGAGCAACACATGGCAAGGACAGGAGTTATTCTGAACAGTCAGCATGGGTTCAGAAGAGGGAGGTCGTGTTTTACTAACATGTTGGAATTCTATGAGAGGCAACAAAAGGATAAGATCAAAGTGGAGCTTATGATATTATTTATCTGGACTTTCAGAAAGCATTTGATAAGGTGCCACATGAGAGGTTGGGCATCAAGTTAAAAGAAGTGGGAGTTCAGGGTGATGTTTTTAGATGGGTGCAGAATTGGCTCAGACACAGGAAGCAGAGGGTGATGGTGCGAGGAACCTCATCAGAACTGGCCAATGTTAAGAGTGGTGTTCCACAGGGGTCAGTGCTAGGGCCGCTGCTATTTTTAATATATATATAAATGATTTAGATAGGAATATAAGTAACAAACTGGTTAAGTTTGCAGATGATACCAAGATAGGTGGATTAGCAGATAATTTGGAATCCGTTATATCATTACAGAAGGACTTGGATAGCATACAGGCTTGGGCAGATTTGTGGCAGATGAAATTTAATGTCAGTAAATGTAAAGTATTACACATAGGAAGTAAAAATGTTAGGTTTGAATACACAATAGGTGGTCGGAAAATCAAGAGTACACTTTATGAGAAGGATTTAGTAGTCATAGTGGACTGAGCTATTGACTTCCTGACAGTGTTCAGAAGCCATTAAGAAGGCTAACAGAATGTTTGGCTACAAAAAGGACATAGCAGTGCTAGAAAAGGCCCAGAGAAGAGCGACTAGGCTGATTCCAGGGATTGAATTGTGAGGAAAGATTAAAAGAGCTGAGCCTATATAGTTTAAGCAAAAGAAGATTAAGAGGTGACATGATTGAAGTGTTTAAAATTATGAAGGGAATTAGTACAGTGGGCCGAGACTGTTATTTTAAAATGAGTTCATCAAGAACATGGAGACACAGTTGGAAACGTGTTAAGGGTAAATATCGCACAAACATTAGGAAGTTTTTCTCTACACAAAGAATGATACACACTTGAAATAAGCTACCAAGTAGTGTGGTAGACAGTAAGACGTTAGGGACTTTCAAAACTCGACTTTTCTTGGAAGAAATAGGTGGATAGGACTGGCGGGCTTTGTTGGGCTGAATGGCCTGTTCTCATCTAGAGTGTTCTAATGAAAACTTTCATATTTAATACAATAAAATATGTCCACAAGCATTACACACTTTTAAATGACATATTCTAATTATTTTATAGATTCCATTTTCAAAGTTCTTCCTTACAAGTCACGGAAGAATTCAAGATGATCAGCATCCACTCTGGCTTGACAAGGTAAAGTAATTGAAATATTTTGTCCATATTTTTAGTGCAACAGAAAATTGAAAGGTTAGGGGTTTATACAAACCTGTAAGTGAAATGTATTTGACATAGTTGCACTTACATTAGGTGCAGGGGTAGGTTGAGGTATTCTAGAAGACCAGAAACAGCAAATTGAAGTATTGCACTGCTACTATTATTTGGGGTTCCACATGAATGACTGGCTGGACTGGTGTCTTAACACAGAGGAACTATGTTAAAAATGGAAAAGCAGACTCTTCATAGGAGACTGTGCTCCATTCACGTGGGTAGTGACCTCCTTTTCATGTTCTGCATCTCTGAACTGGGCTGGTAACATCACTTCAGGAGAGGCCCACTGACTCAACAACATGATCAAGAAGGTGGGCTCAATTATAGGTCACACTCTGGAACCTCTGGAGGTGGAAAGAATTAAAACAAAACTAAGTGCTACAACACTGAGGACTTTCAGCCAATGAAGTGTTCACAACAAGTGTGACAAGAAACACTACTAGGGCTCCTTTATACCAAAAATAATACACCTGCATAGTTCTACACTGGGACTGCTCTCTTATTATTAGTCAGGTCAGAGGTTTATTTTAAGTAAGTATTTTCTGCATATTGGGTATGGTTGCTATAAGCTTTATTCATTGAGCTTCTGTAAAAAGCCAAATTTCTCCCTTTTGACAAAGCACTTTCATAAAAACCAAATGAGATTTTCAGAAACACAGTGTGTGTTAATGTTTATTTTTCAAATACATCCATTTTATCTGTCTGTTTCCATTTCTATTCTGTAGTTTTGGAAAATATTTCAATATAAAAATTTGTTAGTTAATTTGAGTTGTGTTTAGTATGTATAAATGAATTCACCAAAGCTGGCCGGCTACCTAATATGTCCTTACTATACTTATTTCATTCCAGAGAATGCAATAAGTAAAAGATTTAAGACCACTGTGTGCATTACATTTCATTTTTTCTTGGAGCGTATACCTGTAATAAGTATAAAGACAGTGTTCACAATGTTGGGGGGGAGATGTCAAGGATCCAGCACTAGTTCAGCATTGTTCTAGTGTATGGAGTATTATATCCATTGATGTAGCAGCAATCCCCCTAAAGGCAGAGCCACAACATTGGCATAGCTATGCCAATCAAGATTAAAAACGCGTATACTACACAGTTATAAAACACGATTTTTAAAATTTGAGATTTATGCAGAATATTTACATTAGTTTTTAAATAAACATAAGAAAATACATCTTATTTGTTTTGCATATTCTTTTTAATCTGTGTTATTTAATTCATGTATTTGAAATTTACTGAACCACCCCATCCCCACTGCAGAATTGTTGACCGTCATTATCTCTTAAATCTGTCTTTTCTTTCCTAGATCAACACCCTCGGCTTTACCCTGGGTGACAAGGTAGATGGGCCATTTCACCTGGAGATTGACTGCATTGGAGTGTGTAACGACCACGCACACACAGAAATGTTTGCTTATGAAAAATACAAAAAGAATCCATAGGTGTTGCCAACTTCTTTAGAAAGAAGATAGTGACAAGTGTATTTGAACTGGTCTCAAAGAGCACAAATGTCATTCTCTCTTTATGTATTGGCAAAAGTGTTGTCATGTTTAGGTGGAGAAAAATGGAGGTTTCACTTATTGGAAGTTTTATTTAAAATAAGTGGAATTTATACTGAATGTGTAAATATGAAGACCAGAACAACACATACTACAAACATTGACCACTGTAAGAAAGAAAGAAAGAAAGAAAAAAAAACACACACATACTGGGTAATCATATACTTGAAAATATACTAAAGATATTTAAGCAAACCTGTCTGCTGGTGGATTTATTTTTTTACTTGAAAATTCCAAAGTTGTAATTTACCCTGAAGACATAGTGGGTGGCTACATAGAAAAGGAATAAGCATTAATTACTTTATAAATCAGCTTGCCCTCAAATTTGATGCAAGTCTAAAGGTGTATACTTATTAAATATATTAAAATGCATATACAGAGTCCAGTTTCCCAATGACAAATATCTGAAATTTTTATTAACTTGGAACAATGGTAATAAGATTTTTTTTCTCTCCTAAAATTAGGAGATGCTGTTAAGAAATGTGAAGCTTCAAAATGAACATTTTCAATAACATTATTTTAAAAACATTTTACGATATAAAAAGGTAACTATTACAGTATTTTTTTTCTTCTCAGCTAAGCATTTTTGAAAGGTTTGTGCTTTAACAGATTAAACTCTCAATGAAAAAAATCAATAAAAAGACATCTAAAGCAAAGTAGAACTAGACAAATGTAATAAAAACAAAGACTTGGTCAAGGAAAGCTCTAAAAAGACACTGAAAACACAGACAAATCTACAATAATTACAGCCAAACTGCTTCGATTTTACATCTCAGTTTAGCGCCAAGCCTCTTCGAGCTTCAAGCAGGTGGTCTTTCTTATGCCTCCTTTCTTCAGTATGCTTATTCCGTCGTTCCTCCCTGTAAAAAGAACATGACGATTTATCAAAATGTGTTAAAACTAAACAAAAAAGAGGTTATTGGAGTCATTTTATTGATCAATCATAACGATTTTATAGATGTCTTACGTACAGAAACCTATTAACCCAAAACACATTCATCAGAGAGACCTATGTTAGGTAGGTGGTGGTACACTTTGTTAAAATAAAAAGAGCACTGCAAATATTAAAAAAAAATTACTATACTCTTCTTGTTGGTTTCCAGAACGAGATCAAGTCATTTGGCCCAGCAAAGCTCATTGTTCCTATTTACTTAATTTTCCAAAATAACCACTAAAAGAACAATGTCTGTCGTCACTTACTCCACATTTGTCCTGTGTGTTAAGAAAAATATTCTCAAATGTTTGTCTTAAATCTGCCATTGACCATTGGCATTTATGTCCCTGTATTCTCACAGCACTAATTTTAAAGCCATAGCTCTGTTATACCAATTCCTTTTAAAATGTTTAGCACTTCAATCATCTCACATCTAAATCTCAGTGTTCTGAAATTAAAGAGTCACTTTCCATGGTCATTTTGAAAACTTCAGTCTTGTAATCTCATAATCTCCATTTGCTTAAGGTTTAACTGCTTCAATCTTTCCTCAAAACTCATCCCTCTTATGTGTGTGTGTTTTTTTATGTATACAGCTTTATATAGCATAGGCATAACCTACCTTGACTACACCCAAAGTGCACTATATAACCCTAACATCGTGTTAGTTATCTTTAATTGCTTCTTTAGGCCGGAGTTATACTTCACGCGACGCATGCGTTGTAGTGTTCATACTTGCGTGCGTACTTTACGTAAATCTGGAGGATTCCACCAGGTGGCAGTGCGAGATATTATCACGGTGAGAACATGTTCGGCTTCTCTGTGTTGTGAATTGCCTAGAACACCTATTAAATTCTGATGACACCTTACCGCAATATCTCTAAAAAGGATGTTTATTGATTAAATCCATCAATCCAGGGATGTGTCCATTCCAGCAAGCATTAGGCAGGAGTGAGAAACAGTCCCTTGACAAGGCCTCAGCTCATTGCAAGGTGAATACAAGCACACACATACACTAGCGTCTTTTTAGTGGCACCAAATCCCCAAATCTGCATCACTTTGGAAGGAAACCGGAGCACAGTGTGGAATACAAGCAGAAAATACCACCAACATAACTCCCTGAGAGACAGCAGTGCTATCGCTCCACCACCGTGACACCCCTATGTGTGTAATTAACAGTATTCATTATTTAAACGAAATTACAGTATATGTAAAATGTAACATACACACTTTAATGCATTTCATCATGAAAGTGATATCAAGTATAAATCTAAAGATTCTAAATGTGCAGAGAGTTGGAATATCATACATGTCACGTGTTCTGTGTGGCGATCTATTGCTGCTTTCCGCTGCTGTCAGGTCCAAGAAGCTCGTAGCGATTAAAAACTGGGATGATGTTTACGATGGTCTGCTTTAATGATAAAGTAAACTACGAGGTTAAAGTGGACATTTGGAGATTAAAACTGAAATTTCCACTTTTAATCACAAAATACACGTTTTCACCGTGTCCTTTATTTTTTTCTCAGTGGATCAAATATAACGCTATACATTATGTTGCTGTTGTTAAGTTGCAAAAATAAAAAAGACGACACAAAAGATGGTATGTGAGACTTTTAAAATGTATCGTGTCATTACATTCGGGAACTATCTACATGTGACAGAAAGCCTCTATGCAGATCCTACGGGATGAATGGTTCGAGATGGTGAAGCAAAGTGCCGACATACAGATGCATTCGTGGTGCTTTTATATTCAAGCGTCACATGTTCCCGATCATAATGACGAGATACATTTTAAAAGTCTCACATACCATCTTTTGTGCCATATATATATTTGCAACTTCACATTGGCAACATAATGTATAGCGCTGTATTTGAGCCACTGAGAAAAAAATAAAAGACACGGTGAAAATGTGTATTTTGTGATTAAAAGTGGAAATTTCGCTTTAATCTCGAAATGTCCACTTTAACCTCGTAGTTTACTTTATTATTAAAGCAGACTATCGTAAACGTCATCCTAGTTTTTAATCACTACGAGCTTCTTGGACCTGACAGCAGGAAAAATAAAAAATAGACGGCACAAAAGATGGTATGTGAGACTTTTAAAATTTATCGTGTCATTACGATCGGGAATATGCGACACTTGAATATAAAAGCACCACGAATGCACCTGTATGTCGGCATTTTGCTTTACCACTTTGAACCATTCATCAAACAGCAAAGTGCGCATATCGATCCCCGAAGGATCTCCATAGAGGCTTGCTGTCACATGTAGATAGTAAACAGAGACTCTGACGTCACGTTCCGACTTTTAGCACACTGCCCCGACTTTTGCTGGTACTGCAACTCGCGCACGTGTCGCGTTAATTTCTGAGGACCTGCTCAGAGGACACGTGAAATGAACGCTGGGAACGCGTGGCAGCCATGATGCGGGCGCGTTCTGAGCGTGAAGTATAAATCGGCCCTTAGACTGAACATGAACAGTGAAGATGCACTTTAAAAAGTTCAGATAACATTTATGCATTAAAATCTAACCTTTTCACTTCCTGTGTCTAAAACTTACATTTCATTTGCCACAAATCTTCCTTGGTCTCCATTTTCGATTTGAGTGATTTTATATTGTCTGCCATTCCACTGAAGTATCCACGTTAAACTTAATGAGCCTGCTACTTATATTCTTTGCTGCCAGATTATTAATCTCTCTATTATAAAAAAAAAAATCTTTGGAAGGGAGACGAGACGTGATGATCTCGGAAGACAATTTTAAGTCCCGCAAGAGACGCTTCAACTTGATCCCAGCTCTTAAAACAGCGACAAGCAAAACACACAGCTCGCCAGCAGATTATCTGACCGCTTCTCTCTGGGTGCGTTCAGCCACCCTACAACCCATTAACCCCCCATCGCGAGCGGCAGAGATGTGAAGTGGCAAAAGGACAGCTGCTGTACAGGCTTTGAAATGATTGGGCAGCTCGCCAGCAGCAGAAAGACAGCAGATGATCTGACAGCATCTCCGCACCCCCTTCAGAATGCGAGCAGCATTATATGTCCTGCGAGAAAAAGATGTAAACACGCCCGGGGACGGAAATAAAGGACAAGTATTGTTTTTACAAAAGTTTTAAAGTAAAAGTGAAAATAATGCCTATGTAACAACTCCCATGAAAATAATCTCTTTAATAATTGTATACCCGGTAAACCAAACCCAGGTGTGGGCGAGCGAAGCAAGCAGGGGGCGGAGCCCCCTAGTCTAAATTAAAATACAGTATTGACCACATCATTATTTGATAAGGTACACCACTTTTTATAACTCTTAAGCCATATTTTAATTTCCATTTCTGCATTTGATTACAAACCTCTCAGATGAGATCTTCAAAAGTCTCCTGAAAAATCAAAGTGTGTGCATTAAGTGTATTATTTATGGTTAATAAACACAAAAAAATTTAATAAAACCTAAAACACCTTACAAAGTAATCTCCCAAGGTTCATCATATACCATCCATACTTCCACTCACCTTGTTTGTGTCTGGTGCTGCTTATAATTTTTCTTATGAGACAGTGTGGTGTTTGCTGCTCCGGCATTCTCTTTAGAATCCAAAAATGGTTTCAGCTTGCCTTTTTATAAAATTAAAAATAAGTTGGTTTATTTAAAGAAGAAAAAAAAAAGATTTTGTTAACATTTATCATTTGGATTTGATTTATAAAGCTACAATTTCCTAGTGGTTGAAAAGAAACACAAGGGTAGCAGAGAGACTCGGTGAGAAGATCGATACACCTGGCACCCCGGCAGGCTGGTCAGCTCACTCAGAGTTCCATAACTAAACAGAGGTGTGGGCTGATTCTGTCATGGAGCCTTGTTAATGTAGGACCATTACACTTTATGGATATTTGTGTAGTACGTTAATTATTTTCTTCCTCAAAGAAGATTAAAAATGCATTGTTTTTAGAAGATCGCATAAAAAAGAATAACGTACAAAGTGGCATTTTGAAGTACTTACCTTTATGGGGCTGGTATGCAAGAGGTCGAGCAAGACTGGCTTTTAGGTCAAATGTAGGTTTCTTATTTGTTGCTGGTGTGCTGACTGTAGCCTTGGTGGCATTACCTTCAAACTTGAAAGGAGTGACCACTAAGTAACAGGGGAGAGGAAAAAAAAAAAAAGTTTGACTAACTTGATAAAAATTATAAAGCACATGCCGAGATCCAAAAATATGTAGCCATGTACTTAATATTTTAAAATTGTCATCAGTCTAAAGAACCTTAATACTCATTTCACACTACATGCCCATTCTACTCTGACAACATTGTGAAAAACAATAATACCTGGGATCTATTAAAAATAAAACACCCCTGCTGCAAACAGAGCTGAGCTCTATGGGTACAAACCAAAATATAAATGTTGAAAAAATAAACTAAAAAGTGTTAAATACTAGATGACAAGAAGGTGGTAGTTTCTGTACTCAGTTGCCCAGTGTGCATTTCTGTATATGACACAAAGAAGATTTCTTTGCAAACACATTATTATAAAGAATATAAATGATTCACATGTGATTAGAAATATTTAATGTGATTTACACACTAAAAATATACCTATGGTAAGAAAAGAAAAAAAAAAATTGGTCTTCACTTGTAAGCCACTTCTTCACAGCATCAGAGTAAAAAAGGAACTAGATTTTATATTCATTGAATTGAAGTAGCTTAGAGGGTTCTCTCTTTTTTAAAACTACCTCTGAATTCAATCTGTTTGTACAAAATCTTTCAGTAAGTAAATCACAAGTACAATGCAGGAAGAGGTGGGAAAATAACTCCATAAGAGTTGTACAATTACCAGACGTTTTCAACTTCTCAGTGTAGTTTTACCACATCTTACTGCTCCCTTGAACTCACTGTTGGTTATAAACACTACTCAGAAGTGATGGTATACTTTATAAATTTAAAATTATTTTTAAGGCATTACCAAAACAAAACTCTTATGTTCAAATCTGTGTCACTCAACAACAGAACAAAGCGGGGGTATCCCACAATTTTACTATAAACGAGCCATTGGGTAAATTAATACGGACAATTTATGCAGACACTCGCCTGGAGTGCTTGATTCCTTTATCTTAAGGAAGGATTTTACATAAGTTATTGCATGCTGGTTGTTTTATGTTCAAAACACATTAACTTTAAGAGCCTTGGATTTAAGAAAAATTTAACCACAGAGAACCAAATATGATATCTACTTCGTAGCAAGATTAGTGGCATCAAAAAATAACCAGCCAGCCACAATGCTGAAACTTTTCTGTCATATTTAAAAACAATAAAACAAACCTAATTTAATTACTCCTTTCTTCAAACCTTCATTTGAAATGCCACATATTTCAATTATAAAAATGAAAATTGAAGTTCTCTATTACCTGTTTTGCTGCATGATCCCGGTGGCACTGGCTTTTCCACAGTGCACTTTGAAGTCCTTGATGCTCTAGTTGCTGAACTGTGTTTGCATTTCTCAGCAGATAGGGACATCCTTGCTGGAGTCTTTGCCAACGAGTACTTGTACTCATTATTCTTAGTCGCCTCAGAAAACCTGAATAAATATGTCACAAAGATTGAGAGAGAGAAAAAACATTCATGAACAGATTTCACCTAAGTAGATCTCAGTTCCAAGAGAGACACAAACACCCGATTTCTTCTTTTCCATTCCTATCAAAGAAATGTAGTGTATGGTGATTTTTTTTTTTCTGACAGTCAGTGCACTGACCTGGTTGTTCACAGAAACTCATGTAAATCATTATCCTGGTTAGAGAAACCAGGTTATTGTTCTCTGAGAAAGCTCATTAAAAAAAAAAAGAGGTAAATATCTCTGTGAGTAATTTGGTCATTTGCTCAAGTAAAACCCTTAGCCAGGTTACAGTTAAGTATTCGGAGTTCCGCACATGTCCGTTGTACTCTGCTTACCTGATTAGCTTTGCACTTGCTTTCAGCAGCCACAGGCAGAAGCATCTACAAATACAAACTTCCTACTTCAAATGTTTTAGTGATTGCATTACTGCTTGTGGTTGAAACGATCCGTCTCAGTATTTCTGAAATCACTATTATGTCGATGAGTAGAACAGACAGTGCTAACCTCAGCAGCACAATCTCAAGAGCAGGAGGTTAATTTGTAAAAAGTAACGTGCATTAAATAGTCAGATTACTTTTGAAAGTAAAAATTATCCCGACTCTAACGCAATAAATTGTTACTAATAATATGGAGCATTTAAGTCAGAAAATGAAAAATAAGTGCACAATTGTGTGCAAATTTCTTGAGCTATTTTTTTTTTACCAATCTGTTAAAATTCAACAAATAGTAATTGTGCATTGTAATTTTCAGAAGTACGTCACGATTAAGTTCTCTCATCTGAAGGGGATGTGCTCACTTCCTTTCACTTAGAAAAATCATGTTCATTGATCAGGCATGTCCAATCTTTTGCCCACAACCATATTTCAAAAATTGTGCCTTTCTCATGGATTTGAATTTTTAAAAGAAAAAAAACAGAGATGCATTCCTTGTTATCAAAACATTTTTTTACACGCTATTAATAAGAAACAAATCTCTGTTCTCTGCATTTCCTCAAAGGTTTGCCTGTCCGCTGAAATTACTTTGTGCTGGAAATCAAAGAAAAAGCTAACATCTCTTATACTACTACTACTACTACATTTTATTTACATAGCGCCTTTCCCATGCTCAAGGCACTTCACACAGTGTAAGAAGAACGGCAGGGGATACAGCAGGCATGTCAAACTCACTACCATTGGTGGGCCACTTCGACTGCCATACTGTACGTGTGTCAATGGGCCGCACTGTAACAAATACTATTATACAAAGTTACTGTAGCTTTCTTTCCAATACTGAAAACTTAAAAAAAATGTAACATTTAAAGAAAAGCAATTTATTTCCATACCTCTCCATACAATAGTGTACAATTAGAGTCTTAGCCTATTAGCTAGGTCCTTATATAGGAGTCTTACAGTGTGAGATCTATTTCTTTTGTCCCGACACTTGGCATCTCTTGTTAGTAACCAGTTCATCAATATCAGGCTTGAAATCTTGTGCAGCTGCAACTTTTATGAGGGATGAAAGGTGCTCGACGGTAAGTCTTGAGCGATGTGGGGTTCTGGTAGCTTTCATTAACGAAAACAATTTCTCACAAAGGTAAGTGCTTCCGAACAGACAGTACTCTCGATGACAACTTACGGATCTGCACATACGAGGGTGGCAGGTAAGCATACAAGCCTGGCACACCAACTTCGTTGTATTTTGCCTTCAGAATAGAATCTGACTGCAGTTCAATCAATTCCATTTGGATGTTCTCAGGCGAATTCTTAATGTTGTAAGAGAACAGCGCAAAGTCCTGTTCGTGTGAACTGAAATCACGAAAACGCACACTGAATTCATTGCTCAGTAATTCAAATTGGAAAACAAATCCTCCAAAATTCGAATTTTACTTTACTAAGTTTACTTCAAAGTTTATATTGTAAAATAAGCCCATATGCAAAAAGCCACCTGACCTACACTTATTTTACAAACTCAAAATCACAAAAATATGTTAATAACCAACTCACCAACTTCTCACGTCCACTTCAGATCTTCAGCTGTAGTCTGCACTAACTGTTCGTTACAATACTAGCACAAAATTACATAAAACTAGAGCAAAAAATGTGAAAATACGCAAGCTATTACTACTCGTGATGGTCAGTTCTGCCCAGTGGCCAGTCTCAGCAGCCCAGCCAGTAGTGTAGCCTAGCAGGGGCGGCTCTAGGCTTGTTGGCAGAGAAAGAATCGGTGGCCCCTTCGCCCGCCAATGTCAATATGGTATCTTATGCATGGCGGATGGCCACGTCAGTTGCGGTGCTGATGACACGCTGATATATGCGTGTGTCCGTAACTTGAAAACCAAGTGGCGGCCCATGATATTCTCATTACGGCAGAACGTTATAATACTACATATAGCTTACTGCTCCGACTCTAGCGACATTAGTAAATACAGCGTACTAATTAACAAGAAACGCAATGTTTTTCGGCCACATTGCCGTCAGCTATGTCGTTACTTTCTCTTTCTGTTTTATATTCAATATATATTGGCATGACGGCCCTGTGCAGGTGCACAGTTTGCACATGCCTAAGGCCGCCCCTGCTGCAACCTAGCACGTCAGTTGTGACGTTCAAGGCTCATGGCTATACTAGCAGATGACGTTTCCGGTATCGTAAAGCCATGGGAAAACATGCTTTTGTCAGAAAGCAGAAGTAAGAAAAGTCAATAAGTAACGCTGAAGATGCAGAACGATTCAATCACAAAAGATAGTAATCATTTTGTACAAGTTCAGTGCTAACTAGGATCTGTCATGCGGGCCACACAGATTTCTGTTGCGGGCCGCGTGTTTGACATGCCTGGTATACAGTATATAGCATTATACTAAACCAGATAAATAAATAAAGAAGAGTAAGATAATAAATTCGGAGAAAGGCCTAACAGACAACATAATTGATGGTCTAGCACACACACACAGGTTACATGAGCATCTTGACTTAGAGGTAAACTGAGAGAAGGGTAATAAAGTTAGGTAGAGTTAAAAGTATTCCTGAACAGATGAGTTTTGAGTTGTTTTTTAAAAGAATTCATGGAGTCAGCTGACCCGATTAATTTCGGTAGGTCATTCCAGAGTCTGGGCGCTATACAGCTATAGGCCCTGTCATCCATGGAGTGTAGGTTAGTGTGAGGCACAACAAGATTACCAGAATCAGAGGACCTTAGTGGGCAGACAGGCACATAGTGATGGAGGAGGTCATTGACATAGTTTGGCAGAAGGTCGTTTAAGGCTTTGTAGGTTATTAGTAGAATTTTATATTCAATTCTGTAAGACACAGGGAGCCAGTGAAGGCAGAGCAGGATGGGTGTGATGTGCTTGCTGCTGCTGGTTCAATTCGAGCCAAGTTTTGACACTGGAGCAGTGATATAAGATTAGAATGGGCACCTGCCAGTAGAGAATTACAATAATAGATGCAGAATGTGATAAAAGCATGGACAAGTTTCTCAGCTTTAGAAAAGGAGAGAAAGGAGTGAACACAGGATATGTTATGAAAGTAAGACAGTTTCTTAATGTGATTTACGTGGGTGGAATAAGAAAGGGAGGAATCAAAAATGACACCAAGATTCTTTGCAGTAGAGGCAGGTCTGATGAGATCACAGCCAAGATGGACTGGGAAGGAGCTCATTTTATTAAGTTGCACTTTAGTCCCAATTTGCAGGAGTTCAGTTTTGTTGCAATTTATTTTAAAGAGTACTGCTCCATACAGGTATTAATTTCACTGAGGCCGGTTGTGAGCTGAGAAAGCACTGACGAAGTTTCACTTTTAACAATGAAATAGAGTTGAGTATTGTCTGCATAAGAATGACAACCCAGTCCAAAACTATGAATAATAAGGCCAAGAAGAAGCATATAAATACAGAAGAGAAGAGGACCGAGCCCTGACGAACTCCTTGTGTGACTGGCGCAGAGCTGGATCTGCTGTTGCCAAGACTAACAAACTCTTGCCTATCAGTGAGATAGGACTTGAACCACTGGAGGGCAGTGCCAGAGATACCCAGCATGTTCTCCATTCTGGACAGTAGAATGTCATGTATGACAGTGTCAAATGCTGCACTGAGGTCTAATAGAATTAATAGCCTGGTTTGTCCAGAGTCTGCTGCCATAAGCAAATCATTGGTTACCCGTAGCAGAGCAGTTTCACAGCTGTGCTGCACCCTGAAACCAGACTGAAAAGGGTTCCATCAAATTATTAGAGGTTAAGTAATTGGTGAGTTGGAAGGCTACAACACGCTCAAGAACTTTTGACAGAAAAGGTAAGTGGGAAATAGGCCGAAAACTGTTAAGATTGTCAGCATCAAGACCAGACTTTTTAACATTGGGGTTACAGAAGCGATTGTAAACGTGAGTGGCACAGAGCCAGTGTCAAGGGATGAGTTTATTATTGTGGTAACAGTTGGGATTATGGCATGAAAGCAGGATTTAAGTAGTGTGCTGGGGATGGGGTCCAGTATACAAGAAGTCGGTCTCATCTTACAAAGCAGGTTATTAACAAACGCAGATGTGACTGGTGAGAACTTAGAAAAGGAGCTGGATGGAGTGGGAAAACAGGGAGAGATATAAACAGACAATATATTTATGTTAGTTGAATTTAGGTCTTTAAATTTGGGCCATATGTGGGTTTGAGTAGTTTATTAACTACAGAAAACAAAACCCTTGGGTTATCGTGGCCACTTTCTATTATTCTGCCATAATGGGTGTTCTTGGCAGCAGTGAGTGCTTCTCTGTAAGCTCGTTGCTGGTCAAAGAAAGCCTGGATGTGCACAGTAAGGCCAGTCTTACATGACATTCTCTCAAGGCGTCGGCCAGCTGCTTTCATAGATCGCAATTCTGAGTTGTACCAAGGAGCTGAATGCTTAAAGGAAATCTCCTTATGTTTTAAGGGAGTGGTTTTATCTAAAGCTGAATGAAGGGCTGAGTTATAGTGATCAACAGGACTATCTAGTGTTGATGGAATAGGTGCAGACAGTAAACAATCAGAAATTGATCCAGAAAGAACACAGGGACAGATATGTTTAAGATTTCTTTAAGAAATTTGTCATTTACAGGTAAGAGGAGGGAGAGATAATGAGACAGACTGCTTTATGGTCAGAGAGTCCCAAATTAGTGCTGTAAATGTTGGCAACAGAGAGTCCAGAAATACAGATCAGATCCAGTATATGACCATCAGAGTGGGTGGGAAAATCAACATCATGTGTCAAGTCAAAACAGTCCAGTAAGGATAGGAATTAATTTCTCAGTTTAGAGGAGGTAATGTCAATATGGATGTTGAAATCACCAAGAAGGATAATTCTCTGGGAGTAAGAGCTTAAGTGAGTTAAAAGTTCAATCAGATCATATAAGAAGGATGCATTGCATTTTGGAGGATGATAAAGAACAATGAGTGATTCTGTTCATTTAAGAGCCAGGCACTCAAGACAATGGACAATCAATTGGGATTCTTTTGATGTTTAAATCTACTCTGACAATTACTGCATGTCCACTTCCTTGTCTTGAGCTGTTAGGCTCTGTGTGGAAATCCAGGATGTATCGCCTCTGTGAGAGACGTAAATTCATTCAGTTTTTGTCAAGTCTCCGTTAAACACAGTATACAGGCAAAATTCCGTTATAACGAATATCTTTACACCGAAATTTCCATTACAACAAAGTATTTTTAATGGTCCCGACAGTTTCCCCATATGACGCGAGTCTATAGAAATCTCGTTAGTACGAAGTACATTCAGCAGATACTTTCATTACAAGGAAGTGCACAAAAGACCTTGAAATGCCTGAATGAATCATCCGCAGAGCAGCTAGTTCTCAGTTCTCTAGGCCTCAGCTCAGTTGTGCACACTGATCCCCAAACTGAAACACTAATTTTTTTTTCTTTCTTCAAACTTTCCTCGTACTGTTTTTTTTTTTTTGCCCTTTTTGTTTCCTGCGGTTTTCAATGATACCTTTTGCTTATTGCTCATTGTCACCCTCCTATAGAAACGGCAGACACGAAAAAACTTTACATTTTTGCAGCTCTCGATTGCGGCAAAAAAAAAAAAAATAAATAAATAAATATTCGGAATTTCACCATCTACGCTGTCAACTTTCTTGAAAATCTCGGGTTGCAAACGTATGTGAACTGCTGCATTTAAAGACGTCAAAAAAGCAGTTTATGTGGGTCAGAGATGCTCATTCAAGAAACATTCCTATTAATGCGGCACTCATTCAAGAAAATGTGAGGTTTGTGAACTCTCTTGGGACCTCCCCTAACTGGACGACACACCGAACAGTGTCGCGAAGTCCGATTTCTGTGTCTATGGAAGACTGTTTATCTGTTGCTGGGGCAACAGCTGGCTCAAAGATATTCTGCGTCTCTCCGCCAAAGCAAACAGAAAAGATATCAATGGGTAATGCAGCCTGACTGCTGTATCTTTGTATAGCAGAGTGGAAGGTCACACTACAATAAATAAGTATGCCATTCCTGTTTCAAGCTGAATAAAGTTAGTTTTCCTAAAGTACTGAGTCTCAGCCTTGTGTTTTGGGGTGCAAAATATGGACTTATAGCGCAACCCTGATCTTTTATGATTTGCTTATGGTTCACTTCGCTGCAGCGCTATGAGCCTGTTTTTGCCCTGCCCCGGCAAAGGACAAATAATCTTCCACAGACGCTGCAATCGCGCTTTGGGAAAGTGTATTATCGCAAGGAAATGCTGACAAAAATTCTCGTCAGCATGACTTGTAGACAGGAGGAGATTAAAATTAACACAAAAGAAGCTATTGAAATGATTACAAACACCTGGGCGCAAGTTAAAGAAAGCACTATAGTAACAAATACAGAATCTCATTACAACAACATTTTTGTTATAACGAAATATTTTTTAGGTACCTGGGAGTTTGTTGTAATGGAAATTTTACTTGTATCAAGTTTGTTGTTAGTGATGAATTTTGATAGCACCAATGCTTTGCCACTTATGTACCTCAAAACATTACTTGTTTCCACTTCTTTTCATATATTGTTTTGTAAAAGAACAATATAATAAAATATTATAATTATGCAAATATCTGTAAGATTTAGGTTATTACCATTATTACTGCAAAATAGCTGTTTTCTAAATCTACAATTTCCCTCAAAGAAAGTGAGCATACATTTCCCACCACTCTCAGTGCCTTAGATTTCTATGTAATACAAATACAGTACCTTTGGAGGACATAGCTCTTTTGCACAAATAACATTTGTTATTTAATTTAACATTACAAGTCTCTTATACAGAAACTCTCTCATTCATAGTAAAAAAGTAAACATAGATTAACTTTTAACAAAAAATTACATTAAAAGTTAATGTCCTCATTTGAAAAAAGACAAAATATAATTTTACTTGTTTTTAAACAAAATCAAAGATTTGAAGCCACATAGCAATAGAACAAAATACAAACAAGTGCCTCATATTGACATATACTGTACTTGTTTGCAAAATACTAAAAAATTTAGGAGTTTGAAGATGAAGCGAATTATATAAAGACAAATGATTGTGTTCAATTTTCCCTGTTACACATCATACAAGGGAATGTTATTTACTACATATAATTAAATATCAATAAACATGTAAACTTAAATGAGAAATAACAACAAACTGCTAATTTGTTATAAAAAGACTAAGTAATGCTTAGCAGATTTGGAACTGGAGAAGAAACCCAGGCCCTCACTATCTGCACAACACTGAGCAAGTCACTTCATCACTTCTAATGAATATGTCATTTATTTGTGTAACACTACAGCTTTCATTAAAGTTTGCAATGTACCTCGCCATTTTGGACTGATGTCATAATCTGAAGTCAGACAAACTTGGACTTGACAGACCAGGCCAGAGTTTTAAAGTTTGAAGTCTGACTTGTGGAAATGTTCCAATTGAAAATTCTGAATTTCCAATTTAAGGTGAATGCAGCAATACTTTTCTATTTTTCTTTACTATACATAAAATGTCTTAAAACAGAATTAGCTGGGGGGTTTTATAGGGGGGTTGGGGGAGATGATCCAAATTTAGGTTTGACGGATGTCCAAACTACAAATCTCAGCATCCTCCAGCACATACCTCACATTCATTTTCTTTGTTGAGAAAATGGAAGGTTTAAATCCACCAGGCGCACCTTCTTCTGTCTGAATGGCAGAGATATGTGACGATTTCCTCCTGAATGAAGGGGTGGCAACTGTGCGCCTCCTTTCCAAAGGAGCTGGGCTGAATATTGCACTGCGGTTTTCCGGTTTCTGTAAAGAAATAGAAAGACATTTAGTAACTCTGCTTATCCAACTCACTGTCAAAAAATGCACATCATTTTTAATTGAAAAAAGGCTTTACAATCAAAGATTTAGGACGAAATACTGCAGTGCTTCAACTTAAACGGGTGTAAAGAAAAATGCTTCATACACTGCAATTCTCAAAGTTCTTTACTTCAAACAATATGTTAAGAGGACCGCAGCAGAAAAGTTATATTAATACATTTAAATGTATTTTTACTCTAAAACATCCTTTGCAACTTTACATTTAAAGAATGTGTAATGGAAATGTTACATCATGTAAAATGTCAACACTGGTTCTGTTGTACTAAAAACTAGCAGTCATGAAATTACCAAAACTGTGGTTTGTTTATTTAAGCAACATAATCGGTAGTTTTCACAATGGTGTGCATTTTTCTAGTAAACAGCACACTCAGCAGTAACATCTGCCTACAATTTATTTTCTTTTGATATCATATGTGACTGGTACCCATCTTAATACAGTGCTTGTTAATTCATGGTACTTCTTTTCTTAGACTGTCAATACAGTTGGAGCAAATGTGACTGAAAACAGAAACAACTACACAGATTTTTAAATATTTATTAAGATCTGAAAATGGTTCAGGTACTTTATTATTTCTACCACTACTACTACTATTGCATTCTTGGAATATGTGGTATGGAAACAGGGAGACAGAGTACATCAGGGAAGCTGATTTGGCTTTTCTGTTAAGTAAAATGGGTTATCTTAATACATTCATGGTGCTACTGCTGTCATGTTGCATGTTGTTTAGACATGCAAGTAAGAATTTCATTGCATTCTGTACTTGTAAAAATATTACTACATCTTAAGAATGCAGGGACATTGTGTACTTGCTAAATAACATGTCCACTAGAGTTGTGGGGCAGCACAGATATCCAATGCACTCTCAAACAAGTAGATATACCATTTAAAGAAAGAAAAAAATAGAATTATGAAAACATCTATTGTGCATCCAGATGAAAGAAATGGCACCGCTTTCCTTTTCTAAAACACCTAGTTTGTTTGAGTTGGATACCGTAAGTTACAATAAAACTCTTGCCCCCTCACAAAACACAGTTTATATGAATGACGTTAAAATATTGTAATGCTAAAGTTCAGTCAAAGTAAAAATTAGTAATTAAAACAGTTTGTTTGTTTGTTTTTTTTCACCATCATAAAGCACAGCTTTAAAAACATACCTTTATTTCTTTTACACAATTTTTATTTTCTTCCAGTCTCTTCTTTTTACGTTCAATGTATGAATCAATAGACTCCATCTTTTTAAAATTGGCTTCATGTAGCCTCTTGAAGTCTGTCATTAAAATGAAAAACATTTTCACATTTAGGTAATTAAGCTGAGTATGTATCTTACAAACATAGGTTTTTTTAATGGATACTCATGATTTTTTTTAATGCTTACGCGAGTCTGCCATTGAATTTAAGTGAAAATTTACTTTATCAGGTTCTGTTCATCCAAGAGCAATACTTTAAGTAGATGAAGAAAGCGTAAAAGCTCATGCTGTATGCTTGATTTGCCAATATGCATTATGTGCATCTAACCCATACCACATAGAAAAATTTGAAATAGTGTTTGATACTCAAATTCAAAATGAAATGCACAACTTGGTAATGAGCACAGGTTAACACATTTATTTTGAAATTCTTAAACGTACTTATGTTTATCTTTATTCTAATACTTCAGGACTGCAATTACAATATGTAGAATGAGCCCTAAACTTTGAAATACTCATTAAAGAAGCAAGTTTCAGAATGTTTTAATGTAACTACAGGGTTACAGAATACAGAGTCTTTATCAGCAACAAGACAATGCAGGAAACAAAACTGGACAGGCCATGATCCCTCTCTACACAAACATTGACCAAACCAGAATTTAATCCTACCCTTCAGGAGTGTCAAACTATGTATATAATTCTTAACATCAACTTTGAATGCCCTTCTTTTTTGATGGAGGATATCAGATTTTGAAGGTGCATTACAACATCTTCTACAATGCACTTAATTGAGGGGAAGGAGGGAGTTACAGCTCTTACAAATATAGACACACTCATTCAACTGAACGATTATAAAACATAATTGCATTTAAGCTACAGTATTCCCAACATCAAAACTTTGTGTATATATAACATATACAGTATTCATAAAAGTATAAAATTGACTGATGTTCATCTCAATGACCACAAGATAACTAACAATTTTTAAGCCAACATAATCCAACACTTGCATCAAAGACGTAGCTGAGCACATTCAGGCTGCATTGAATCTTAAACAGGGGCCCAAGTGGAATACCAATACTTTGAATTTTTGGGTTCACAATTAATAAAATTAGTTTATGGGGACTGTAGTATAGTCCCCAATGCCAAAGTACTAGCTGATTATCCTAAATAGATTTTTATGCCTGTGCTCAAGGTAAAATACATCAAAAGGTATGTCAACAACGGTACAAGAGTTGTGTGACTGTAAAGCACCAAACAATATCAGCTCTCACAGAAATAACTGTGCTATACCGAAGGATTCACATTTCTACATGTAAACTGCTAAACAGAAATGACATTTTTTCTCATTACAATAGCACATATTCTGACATCTTGCTCCATCTCTAAATATTTATAGTTACTTTATGGAAATAAATTCACAAACTAAGACAACTTAACTGAACCTATTTCTGAAATCATTTAATACATGACTAAAGCCGAAAAAACAAAATACTAATAATCAAAGCCAAGTCATTCCTGAGGCAAACAAACACTTTAGCTCAATAGTTCAACTTAGCTAAAAACACTCCTCACTGATTAATTGAGATTACATAATTGCATTTAGGCTATCCTTCACATTTCTTGGTTCATTTCAGTAATAAATATGGGCATAAAAGCAAATGCTTCTCACAGTCCTACAAACCTCTGTATCCGTATCCAAAATGTTTTTATTTATAAAAAAAAAAAAAAAATTTATACCACCTCCATCTATTTTTACATACAGTATACTGGCCATGCATGAATCGGCAGAAACAGGAAGATGAAATGTTCTTCTTCCAGGGACAGTTAAACCGCTAGCCAAAGGATGTCTCACAAACTTATAGCGATTAGATGCACATATATGCAGCATTCAAACTGTACAAAACCAATTTAGATGTTTACCAGTAAGTAACACGATAAAAACCAAAGAAAGCAACTTGTTTATGTCCACTATGTTGGAATATGTTTTTTTCCATGAAGAGTGAACGGTCAGAGCATGAATCGTTGCAATAAGTAGAATCCAATCAGGGAATGACCAAATAAGTATGGACCAGTCAGAGTGCAATTAGAGTCTATGCTTTAAAAACTCATCATTTTCACCCATCCATATACTGCAGTGCTGAGCCTGTGTTTTCAGGGGTATACAACTCTGGTGAGAATTTTCAAAACTCTCTATTTTCATGGTTAAAAACACAAACATATAAATAAATTGGCCTAGCCTAATTGGGTGTACAGAAATTCCCACAAAAGTTAAATTGTTACTGAAAAGAATTGTGAGGAAACCCCACAATCAGCATTGCACAATGACAACAATGATGATGACGATGGTCACCACCACCACCATTGTTTCTTTTCTATATATCCTGGTAAGTGTCAAAGTAGCAACATGCTGAGTTAAACAAACCAGGTCACCATAAGCTCAACAACTTCCTTCAAATTCTCCAGAGGAAAATTTCTAGATGTTTCCAAACTACTCCAGACTCAACATTCCACCACAATCTCCTGGGTCTACCCCATGACAATCCTTCAGTGAGCCATACTTTGCAAACCTCCAATAGGTGGCACCCATGAGTCATCCTACCTACATTCCTGAACAACCTAAACTGGCTCCTTTTGATCCCAAGAAATAACTCTGAAGATTTCCAAAGTATACACTTTTTATAATGTTTAATAAAGCATGCTTCTAAATAAAACTATAAAATAGACATTGAAATCAATTTGTAAAAAGAACAAGTTTCTTACTTGGAGTGGTTGGTTTGGTGGTCGATTTCTGCATATTACTTAAAAGCCTTGCATTACGGGGGATCTTTCCAGAGAAGCTCACAACAGATTTTTCACCTAGGGCAGCAAAAAAAAAAAAAGTATTTTATATAATATATACAGAACTGTACAAAAAATTAAGGCAGGTGTGAAAATAATGCTTTAAACGAAGAATGCTTGCACAAATAAAAGCATTAATAGATTGTTTTTATCGATTAATAATGCAAAGTAAATGAGCAGAAGAGAAATCTAAATCAAATCAATATTTGATGTGACTACCCTTTGCCTTTAAAACAGCATCAGTTCTTCTAGGTACACTTGCACACAGTTTTTGAAAGAACTTGGCACATAAAGTACTGTAGGCTGGTCCTAACATCTTGGAGAACTAACCACATGTTCTGTAGATATAGGATGCCTCAAATCCTTCTGTCTCTTCATGTAATCCCACACTCGATGTTGAGATCAGGGCTCTGTGGGCCATACGATCACTTGCAGGACTCCTCGTTCTGCTTTACACTGAAGACAGTAGTTCTTAATGACATTGGCTGTATGTTTGGGGTTGTTGTCCTGCTACAGAAAAAGTTTGGGGCCAATCAGACACCTCCCTGATGGTATTGCAAGATGGAGAAATACGTTTGTATTTCTCAGTATTGAGGACACCATTAATCCTAACCAAATTCCATTTGCAGAAATGCTGCCCCAATCTTGCAATCTACCATGCTTCACTGTTGCCTGCAGACATTCATTAACGTACCGTTCTCCAGCCCTTCGGTGAACAAACAGCCTTCTGCTACAGCCAAATATTTCAAATATTTTCAGATTTTGACTCATCAGTCCAGGACACCTGCTGCCATTTTTCTGCATTCCAGTTCTTATGTTTTCGTGCATAACCGAGTTGCTTGGCCTCATTTCCACATCGGAGGTATGCCTTTTTGGCTGCAATTCTTCCATGAAGACCTCTTTTGGTCAGATTTCTCTGGATAGTAGAGAATGGTTCTACTGAACATCTTCCAGTTTTGAAGGGAAGTAAGCATGATGCGTCTTTCATCTGCCAAACTAAGTTTCCTTGGCTGACCACTGTGACTACAGTCCTCAACATCGCCCGTTTCTTTGTGCTTCTTAAAGAGAGCTTGAACAGCACTCTGCTTTGAAATCTTTGCCTGGGAGAGACTGTGCTAATGTACTATTGTTGCTGTGCTCCTATGACCTGTGACATGAAACAATCTTCCACAACCTCACCTTGGTAGCAGAATTTGGCCGTTTCTCACCCAGTTTTAAGCCTCCTATACAGTTGCTTTTGTTTCAGTTAATGACTGTGTTTCAACCTACATGTGAAAATGATGATCATTAGCACCTGTTTGGTATAACTTATTTAATCATACACCTGACTATGCACCTATAAGAAATGATGCTGGTTTGAAAACCTGTCTAACACACACATACATATATCCATACATACATACATACATATATCTCCAGCAAGTCTGGTAAAGCCAAACAGTTATTAGCTTTTCATTCCATTCTCTTTTGTCTCATTTGCAAACTGCTACTAAATATACAAAAATCACCTTCAACTGGGAATCCAGTGGCATATACCTAAAACAGACTTTAATAATTTACACAGCATTTACATCTATTCCTTTACCCTGTCTAAGTATTAAGCTTCAGTGACATCCAAATTACTGAAGTGTAAATGGTCCCCTGAATAATTACATAAACAAACCATATGATGTGCAGGGCCTAAAAAAACAAATAAAACCCATTAGTCAGAAATTACCCATTCACATGTGCAGCCTTATCCCTTCAATTCTAATAGCACATTACCTTTGTTTTCTTTTTCCATGGCCTTATCAAGAGTCATAATGTCAGCATTCACTTCATTATTCTGTATTTTCTGCATAACTTCTGAAGTTTGCTGCCCCTTTTCCTCTTCTATAACAACCTAAAAAGCAAACACATGCATACATAAAATTAATTTTACTACTTAAAGCTGCTATGAGATTCTTGCTGTTATGTCAATGCCCACTATACAATTTCAAGTAAAAGGTACACCAAAATGAACCAAATCTCAAGTGTATGGCTTTGAAGGGGTTAAACCAAATATTCACTTAATTAGTCCATACAACCATGCCATAGACTGACTCATTTTTGATTTGAAATTCCTAAGCAGACCTCTTCTCTGTTAACTCCCCCATACTGCTCAGCGTTTTGTTTTATGGATTTCAATAGCAGTCACATAATCTATATACTATGTGAATTCTAAAATATAATGCTATGGTTACTTTCTTCATCACTTTTTTTTTTATAACATGTTACATTATTACAGATCTATAGGTTAGGGCAATTTCATATCACAATACACATGTAAGAAAGGGACATTAGTTGACTTGATCTTATTGTTGTTTTTTTTTTTAATATTTGATGCCCGGTTTACTTTCAGTGTCAGCTCCAACTGATGCTCCTCAAGCACTAAGGTGGGACCCTGCTCTATCATGCATGTTAAAACTAATGGTTTCATTTGCATGCATCTTCTTTCTGGCTTAGTGCAAGAATGCACCAAACTAACAAAACTGGTGTAAAAATAAAGAGACAGCAAAACAACTATCAACCAAACATTTTAGATAATCTCATAGGCTGCCAAACACTCCAGTCCCCTGAAGTGTCCTCCATATTTTATTTTTTTAGAATTTAGAACGACAGTTGTGCCTAACATACGTGTGCTTGTGATGTTGGATGAAAACTAATAATGTATACGCACAGAAAAACCCAGTCAGACATGGAGAAAATTTACCAGTGCCTGGTTATGGGATTTAGTTTGATTCAAGAAGCAGCAGTGCTAGGCATTGTGGCACCCAAAATAAATAAACATCTTATACTTGCTTGCAAAAAAAAAAAAAAAAATTCTTGACCTTAAACTTTAGTTTAGAAAATGGATGGCTAGGCTTTTGAATGACTGTTATGATTATAACATAATCCATGAAACCTTTGTAATTAGCATTAATCTTTACTCAGAAAAGTATAACTATACAGCAATTGACTTAATTTACACATTTATTCACTTAATAAAATGACTGGACCAATCATCAGCTATATCTGGCAGTTACCAGTTTCACAAATTACTTTTATGTAGTTTAATTTTCTAGCAGCTCCAAAGTGGAATTCATATTTATTGTGAATCACTGCCCGACACCGAGGCCCCAAACCTTTAGTAATCACCTTCATATAATTCAGACAAATATAACAACATACTTAAGATACTAACCTGCATGTCTTCTTTTTTAAGTGTTCCAGTGGTACGGCCACGTCCACGCCTTTTAGTGACAAAGGTCTGAATAACTGGATCTTCCTTACCAAACTCATTATCATTCTTGTTGGCTGAAGTCAAGTGATTTGATTGGTGTTCTTGTTTCTGCCAATTCAAACACTTAATATCACGTTCTTGTTTTAATCCATTTTCAAAGTAATGCCAATATTTAAAAAAATGCTTATACATTTTAAAATATTTCAATTTCAAAAATTAATACATATTTCAATAAAAATTGAAGAGATATTTGATCTAACATCTGAAAGGCATTTTTTTAAGATAAGAAGCAAATCTTAAAAAACGTATTTACTAAAAATGCCTTAATTGCAGTTGGTGACTAGAGCTGAACTATGCACAGGGCTCTTGGTTAACTATTATCAAAGCAGCATTGTTTGCAATGGACTCTCAAGTGTCATCCTCACAGACTTTTAACAGCCAGATCTGAGAAACACTTGTGTTAAACACTGCTTATTTTAATAGCAATGTTTAATTGGTGTAAACAATGTTAAGAATAAAGCATGCCTTGCTAAACATGCGGCCCCCTATGAAGAAGCCAGTCAAACAGATGGTTATTGTAATAGACACAATTAAGACATATACTACAGAATGTAGATTTAAGTGAGCAGATTTGCATTATTAACTGCATAACATCCCAGCAAAAAAGGTTATTTTTCAAACTGTCATTCATTTGTTTTGTAGCTAAAACTTCATTATAAAACATCAGACAATACTTATATTAGTTGCAAATGATGTTTATATATTTTTTGTCTGGTAAAGCTTAAAATTTATTATGACTTACCGCTTTACCAATCAGTATCTACTGCACAAGGTTGCAGCACCAGAAGGATAAGCAAAAACATTTTATGCAGTACTGTAGGTTATAATGACAATACATTGAACTGAAAAGAAAAGACATTGACTTATTACCTGTTCATGTGAAGGGCCATTTTGCAGCTTAAAGTGTTGCTTGAGTGCTTTAAGAAGTTTATCGGCCTATGGAATTAAAATACACATTAGTTAAATTTAGTTTGTGAAGTCATTAGGTGTCTTTTTAATATAACCACTTCATTATATTACTGAAAAAACATATTAAAACACAAACAGGGCCACAAAAGTAAGTGTATTCTCACATTTGACAAGCAAGCACCACTACCACTGTACAACTGTGTGGATTAACTCACAGCAGACCAGCCTTCTTTTAAATGCCGAGTGGCACAAACCACAAAGTCACAGGATATTAAATGCATACTTTATTATATGACTAAAAGCCTTTATTATTTAACCAGTTTCTGTAGGATTTCTAATAAAAACACAGATACACACACATTTAAACACTATTACATAGAAACAGATATGTAAATAGATAGATAATGCCCTTTTTACAGCCATCATGTTTTCCACCACCTGTGATTTATGCGAATGTTTAGATTTTGAAATACAGAAGTAGATGCAAAAGGCACAATATAAAATGCTAGATAGAAATGAAGAGCAATAAAAAGAAGATCGATATATACTTAAGCAATTAGATACACTGTTCAGAGACGTTGCCTTTTTCAGTGGCTGTGATTTATGCAAACTTTTAAACAACAGGACCTGTAGGAAAAGTAAGCATTATACGACATGGTAGACAAATATTAAATAGTTCAGCAATTGAATACTCCGTTCGAATTCCTGATTAAGGCCGTTTTTTGGAGAAAGTAATACAAGCCTCCAATTAAACACACACTGGGGTCAGGGTTACCTCTAACAAACTAGTATTCAGCGAATCAGATTAAAGATACTGGAAGTATCAGAACCGCGTTTACACCCTTCCATAAATGTAGAAACATAAAACTGAAAAATTATGAACGTGTTTTTAAATAACATCAGTGCCCTCATCAGTGTGATGCTTGAAAAAAAGCGCATAGTCTGATGACAAATGCGTCTCTGTATTTCATTAAAGTCATACCTCCAACTAGAACGATACAAATCGAAATCAAATCATACCCGTTAATAAAACTGGGAAAACATTACATCATGCTTTTCTAAAGCACATACACAGAGAAATGAGCTCTGCAAATTCTGGAAAATAATCTGTTTCGGAATTGTCTCGTGGAAGAAAACAACAAGAAGTCGAAGTTTATCTATGTGATCGTAATATATCAGAGCCACCCCGTAAAGGAGTGACAAGTTCATTTTTTTATTTCAGACATTTTTGCCTATTATAAAAGAAGCTACTCGACATCACTGCTGCAGCTCAGTGCCAACTTATCCTTTGTTAAAAGCCTTCGAAAACATAACCGTAAAACACGTTTACCTTCATATTCGCCTTCAAGCCTACATCCTTCGCGAGCTGCTGTAGCTCCGCATATTTTAAAGATTCTAAATCCAGATTCATTTCTGTCAAATCAACAAATCAGTCACAGAAAGCAAACAACAAAAACTCTTGACGTTTCCTTGCAAGGTCTGCACGATCAAATCTGCGCGCCGAGCCGTTAAGCAAAACAATTTGAAATTTGCGCTCGGCAATTGGCTTCGCTTAAGCCCGCCTTTTTGCGTCGCAACGCCTAGTAGTAGGCAGAGAAGTGGGGCGTGTCTTTATTGTGTGGTACGGTGGCCTTAATGGGTCAAACGTGAACTCGCTTTAAAAAGAATGAAATGTTTAGTTTCAACGTGGTGTGTCATTACATTAACGTGTAATCCACATGGACTTTATGACACACATCTGGGCACTTTTAAGTTCAGTATCATATACTCTAATAAACACACTTTGCACATGTGTCAGAGGGAGAATATTTCTGTACATTGGGTGTTTTTCTTTTTCATTAGGCAAAAAAAAAGTCAATAGATAAAAGGCACCCTTTGTTGAGACCGGAGTGATAAGTGAAAAGGCAAAACTCCTGAATAATTCCGGCAACGGATTATTGTTGATGTCTGTGTGCAAGACGTAGATTTTTACTGGTCTTGTTAAAGAGTCGTGTGCTTTGAAGATTAAACTGCTTTGGATCTCGTCAGCATACCAGATTGTGGTAACTAACAGAACTGCCTGTTTCCTTAAGTTATGAGAATTAACATTGTTCTTGGATCATTGGTTTCTAATCAGCATACAGAGGTATATGTACTTCTTGATAGTGGACAACAATACTCTTTTTATTTTTTTTTTAACCAATTAAAATATGTTCAAACTGTTGATAACGTAAGGAAACTGGTGGAGACTAAAGCAGTTATATACTGTACTTCTGCAGGCAGTGGGTGGTGTTCGGATGCTGCGAAAAGAAAGAGTGCCAGCATAAGGGACAGTTTTGCTGAGGGCCCTCTTTTCCTGCAACTGCATCCACAGCACTCTGACGGAGTACAGTAATGGCCCATTCGGAAATGCCATGTCCTGCTTCTTCCTCCTGCCTGTTTGGAAAAGGCTTGGCTGGGACAAGCAGGGCAGCTCCTACCATTACAACTGGGACCCCCGCCCCTTACCCCCAACCCCAATGGTTCTACACGGACGTCATCTGGTTCATAAAATTGTGGTTCATAGATTGGAAGGAGTACAAACTCAGCCACAGGGTATGCACAAACCAGTGTGTTTCTTCGTGCCGGTCCCAGGCCCGGATAAATGGGGAGGATTACGTCAGGAAGGGCATCCGGTGTAAAATTTTACCAAATCAATATGCGGACAACAATACAAATTTCCATACCTGATCGTCGAGCCCCGGGTTAACAACGACCGCCACCAGTACTGTTAGCCAATAAGGTGCTGGTGGAAATTGGGCTCCTGTTTGCCGAAGAAGAAGAAGGAGAACAAGAGGAGGGAGACGTGTCTGGAGGCATGAGGAGAGGAGGAAAGTAAAGAGAGTGGAACTGAGGGTAGTAACTTTGAATGTTGGCAGTATGACTGGTAAGGGAAGAGAGTTAGCAGATATTATGGCGAAAAGGAAGGTTGATATATTGTGCGTTCAAGAAACTAAATGGAAAGGGAGTAAGGCCAGGTGAATTGGAGGTGGATTCAAATTGTTCTATCATGGTGTGCATGGGAGGAGAATTTGGATAGGAGTTATTCTGAAGGAACAGTATGTCAAGAGTGTTTTGGAAGTGAAAGAGTGTCAGACAGAGTAATGATTATGAAGCTGGAAAATGGAGGTGTGAAGATGAATGTTGTTAGTGCATATGCCCTGAAAGTTGGGTGTGCAATGGATGAGAAAGAAGATTTTTGGAGTGAGTTAGATGAAGTGATGAACAGTGTACCCAAGGGACAGAAAGTGGCGATTGGAGCGGATTTCAATGGGCATGTTGGTGAAGGGAATAGTGGAGATGAGGAGGTGATGGGTAGGTATGGTGTCAAGGAGAGGAATGAAGGTCAGAGGATAGTGGATTTTGCCAAAAGGATGGACATGGCTGTGGTGAATACGTATTTTAAGAAGAGGGAGGAACATAGGGTTACGTACAAGAGTGGAGGAAGATGCATACAGGTGGATTACATCCTATGCAGAAGAGTTGATCTGAAGAAGATTGACGACTGCAAAGTGGTGGCAGGGGAAAGTGTAATTAAGAAGCATAGGATGGTGGTCTGTAGGATGACGTTGGAGATCAAGAAGAGGAAGAGAGTGAGGACAGAGCCAAGGATCAAATGGTGGAAGTTGAAAAAGGAAGACTGCAAGGTTGAGTTTAGGGAGGAGGTGAGACTGGCATTGGGTGGCAGTGAAGAGCTACCAGATAGCTGGGAAACTACAGCAGATGTAGTAAGGGTGACAGCAAGAAAGGTGCTTGGTGTGACATCTGGAAAGAGGAAGGAGGAAAAGGAAACTTGGTGGTGGAATGAGGAAATACAGGAGAGTATACAGAGGAAGAGAATGACAAAGAAGAAATGGGATGGTCAGAGAGATTCAGAAAGTAGACAAGATTACAAGGAGATAAGGCCCAAGGTGAAGAGAGAGGTGGCTAAGGCTAAAGAAAAGACAGAATACATGTGTGTAAATGAGAGGGAGGTCAGTGAAATGGTGAGGATGCAGGGAGTAGAGTTGGCAAAGGTGGATGCGTTTAAATACTTGGGATCAACAGTACAGAGTAATGGGGAGAGTGGAAGAGAGGTGAAAAAGAGAGAGCAGGCAGGGTGGAATGGGTGGAGAAGAGTGTCAGGAGTGATTTGTGACCGACGGAAATCAGCAAGAGTGAAAGGGAAGGTCTACAGGACGGTAGTGAGACCAGCTATGTCATATGGGTTGGAGACGGTGGCACTAACCAGAAAGACAGAGATGGAGGTGGCAGAGTTAAAGATGCTAAGATTTGCACTGGGTGTGACGAGGATGGATAAGATTAGAAAGGAGTACATTAGAGGGTCATCTCAAGTTAGACGGTTGGGAGACAAAGTCAGAGAGGCGAGATTGCGTTGGTTTGGACATGTGCAGAGGAGATGTGCTCAGTATATTGGGAGAAGGATGCTAAGGATAGAGCTTCCAGGGAAGAGTAAAAGAGGAAGGCCTAAGAGAAGGTTTATGGATGTAGTGAGAGGTGACATGCAGGTGATGGGCATAACAGAACAAGATGCAGAGGACAGAAAGATATGGAAGAAAATGATCCAATGTGGCAACCCATAATGGGAGCAGCCGAAAGAAGAAGAAGAAGATTGGAAGGAGTACAGGAGTACACGAATATCTACAAGGTCATCAGTGCCAAAGACACAATGGAAACTGGCAGGACCCTCCCACCTGCTACAGCCACGATGGTCTGGGAAAGCATAATATCCGAGAACTTACCAACAGACACAAGGATAATGGCATGAATGGCCATACAATGGTCACTGCCTCTCCGGTCATTCATGCACGCCAGGATATTGTGCAGATACACTGTCCATGATGTGTCCTGCGGGGAGAAGACACACTGCACCTCTTCTGGGAATGCACAGTTGTGCAATCACTGCTGGAGATGCACTGAAAGGGGAACTGAAAAAGTTGGTACCAAGAGAAAATGTCTTGTACCCATTCTGTGGAAGCCACCAAGGAAGCATGGTAATAATAATAATAATACATTTTATTTATAGGCGCCTTTCAAACACTCAAGGACACCGTACACTTTACACAACACCCAACACACAATACAGTACAGTGTTTACATAGAGAAGGCAAGTTTAAAAAGATGATATGCTGTGTGAAAGATGCTCTCCGGGTTGCCAGGAACCATCTCATTCTCAGAAAAGAAGGGGTTAACAATCCAGGACTGTTGCAGATATTGTACATCCTCAGCCTACTCAGAGACTACTCTGCCCTGGATACTCTGAAGAATCATAGCCATACAGACCCTGATGGGGGAGAGCTCCAAACCCTAACATAAGGAGGGCAGGACTCATCATTCATCCAAAGGATTCAGAACCACTGTGTTTTCATATTCTACTGTAACTGATGTAATAGATTTAAATATATGGTAATAGTGTAATAAATTTAACATATATGTAAATAAAGTATACAATGTAATAGATTGAAGACTGTATTAGACTGTATTATAGTTAATTATAATTGATGACATAGATTGATATAGAATGAAATAGTGTCCAAGTTTTTGTTTATAGTATATTATATACATATAAAGCACGTATAGAAGGAATCGAGTGCAATCCAGTGTATAAATTATAATCAAGAAGACAGACCAACCCCGGCTCATAGATCGTCACAGTGCAAAGAAATGTCCATATAGGTCTCGTCCATTGTGCCACAGAAAGATTTGGTTGTCCCCGAGGCTGCAACCCCAGTCAAGGCAAAGTCCATAAAAGTAAATCCAAATCAACACAGTTCGAGTGAATTGCATCCATGCACTATACATACTATAAAAAGAAAGTGAACAATTGCAAAAAGTTTAAGTTTAACGCGAATTTTAACGAAAACTGTACTGTTGATAACAGTGAACAGCGGCAGCAACATGCGTGTGCCAGCGTCCCCTCCCAATTGCATGGATATATATTATATATATTGCTTGGATGTTGACATTGCCAAGAAGAATTACTCTCTGGGAAAGTAAACTTAAGTGGGTTAATAATTCAGTCAGACCAGATAAAAAAGATGCATTGTATTTCGGGGGACGATAGACAACAATAAGTGAGACAGGACCAGATTTATTAGCTTAAGAGCCAGACACTCGAAAAACAATGGACCGTCAATGGGGATTCTTTTTGATGTTTAAGTTCAATCTATCAATTACTGCGACTTCTCTTACTTGTCTTGAGTTGCGAGGCTCTGTGAAGTGAATGTATCCAGGTGGGGTCACTTCCGTGACGGATGTAAAATCATTTTTGCCAAGTTTCTGTTAAGCATAGCAAGTCAAGTAATGAGTCTGTAATGAATTCTGATAGCATCAGTGCTTTGCCTTTAAGAGATCTTGAGTTAAACAATGCAA
The DNA here is from genome assembly GCF_016835505.1 of Polypterus senegalus. NCBI lineage: Eukaryota > Metazoa > Chordata > Cladistia > Polypteriformes > Polypteridae > Polypterus > Polypterus senegalus. The sequence continues at coordinate 64,996,285 of NC_053171.1, read as the reverse complement.
TATTAACTGATGTGGGTTCGTTGTGCGCAGATCAATGACCAGAGTTTATTTTAACATATTGCAGATTTGGCACACTGACACTCCTATTTCCAAAGCCATGAGTAGGGCGGCATATTCCTGAGCAAATGCTGCCAGTGAACTTTTCATTCGCAGCCCGGCTGTGGCGGCGACCTGATCCACGATGTAAATATTTCGGGCGCCGCACTATACCATTGTCTTTTAGGACATTCCAGTCTAACCATTTGCTCTGGACAAACTGTTTAATATGAAGAAGTTTGTCACGAGAGTATTTTAGCATAATAGAGAGCAATACTTATCTGATAGCAGCAGAGAAGCAGCACAGCACAGCGGACAAGGTGTGACAGGAGGATCGGGTGGCGCAGTTGAGCGACAAGCAGCAGAAAAATCATAGGAGATATTACAAAATGCACACGAATATACCAAAATTCGGAGGTTCCAACATACAGCCACATACATATAATGCTGTGTATTACAGGCGGGATCGCCCATATAGATGCATACAGTATATAAATACTTATAACCTAAATATATGTAAATAAATTATGTTAATATTAAAAAAGTGAGTCAAGAGGATGGTGTGAGAGGGCAGATGGTGCTGGAGGGTAGATGGTTCACCGAGAATGCTGTCAACATCACTCACACTGAGCGCAGGGGCTCGCAGGCAGAGAGGGTACGTGGCTGACAAGATGCAAGGCACACGGACGGTAGCTACCTAATTCCAGAGAGAAAGAGACAGTTTCATCAGATTTGGCTTGGAAATGCAAATACAAAAAAATAACATGTGGTGTACGTGGAAACATTTAAAATGTAGGTGGTAACGATGCATATTAACGGGGAGTCGGGTGTCTTGTATCACCTGAACTGACTTTAAAAGAATATTTATTTATATTTGGCAGTATAACAAACAGTGTCAGTGGGTGTGTTAATGTTATCACAATTCTATTCAATTTCATTGTCCCAGGAGAAGATTTTTTGTCAGCAGGCTTTACAAAGAGACCACAACATGACTTTAAAAACACATCAATGAATGACACAACAATCAAACATGAACTTTTTACAAATAAATATAGCAATGTGCATAATACTGTTCTTATATTGAAACATTGGATAAAACATAAAAATGAAACCAACATTTAAACCTGACTGATGATATATGCAAACGATCTCTGTTCATCCTGCGATTTAAGCTTGTGGATTTTATTAAATTTATTTAGACGATTAATAGCAATTGGGATGAAAGTGCATTTGAACCGTTTGTTTTTTATCCTTGGTACCTTGGACCCTGCATGACCTGACAGCAACAACTGAAATTGAGACTGTATTGGGCGAGTCCTGTCTGACAGAGGACATGCTGCATTCTGTAATACTTGCTTATTAAACAAGTCTGTCATATTTGACTGCTGAGACCTCGTCCATATTACTGCTCCATTTTCCATTTCAATTATTTTGTTTTTGTTGCTGACATTCAGATGTCCAAACCAGGCCAGCAGAACATAAGTAAATACAAAATCAGTACAAGACTTCTTAAAAGAGTGACATAACGGCAAGACTCCCATTAAAAAGACTTGGTAGTCTTAACAGTATATAAAGTAGAAGTGGTGGTCATTATTTTAGGTTTACAGTGGGTGAAGGAAAATCATCCAAATAAAGCTGTTGTAAGAGCCAGACTTAACATTAAATTTACATGTATTTACTTAATTTGAATAGATTATAAGATTCACTTTTGTACACAAGTAATTATAGATTTTTTTAATCCCCCATTTAACTCTAACCTGTAATGAAGTATCCTCATTGCTCAGCAATATTTGTAATGTACGAGGGACATTTAAAAAGTTTCCACACTTTTATATTTTCATTGGAAAGTGAAGATGCATTGCAAATGAAGGTGACTATGTAGAAACATGATGTAATTTGTTTTTGAAATTCTTAATTAATAGAGTTAAAAAAAAGTGCAGAAATTTTTTGAACATCCCTTGTAATAGCAAAATGTTACATTAGTCAATTGGTTAGTTAAGCAGAAACATGGCCCATAATATTTGCCTGCAAATAGGAAGATATAAAAGAATACTCTGCAAGACACATATGTATGTACACATGTGATGATGAATAGAAACTTAAAAAAAATGAATAAAATATGTAAGCTTTGAACAGAAAAATCATATACAAGAAGTTATAATTTTCATGTATTACTAATTTTTCTCTTTATTTCTGTGTAAGCTGTTTTTGCTTTGAATTTCACAAAATACATTTGAATCAAAGATACTTAGGACGGTGAAATTATCTGCATACTGATCACACTCATTGCCTGAATCTTTCTATGACACTAGAGCTACAGAATTTTGGAAACCCTGAACAAACAGAACTACAGCAGTGATATGTTCAAATTCTTTTCCAGTTGTGGGCAGTCTTTTATAGGCATTATTTTGTTTACAAAAAGTGCTTTATATAACTAATATTTCTAGATTTTCACACATAAATGTATTGAATTGGATGAGTGAGTTGGGTGCTTGGCTCGGAAAGACCAACATGTCTACTAGAGCCGGGCTGCCAAAGTCAGATCCTGGAAAGCCACAGTGGCTGTGGGTTTACATTGCAGCCCCTTTCTTCATTATAAGTTTATAGAGTCCAGTGAAATTCATACTTGCATGTGCTAATCAACATGCAACTCGCTGACACTCTCTGATGCCATGATTTTAATCTGAAAGGTTGACTACATTTAAATTGATTTACATTTTAATACATTTTTCTTGAACCAATAGTAAAATAACATGAGATGCAAAGTAAGCCAAAAGATGAGAAACTAATTTGATCCCATATACATATATGTCCCTTGTGATGTATGGCTGGCTGTTCATCCCGGCCAATACCCCCACGCCGCTAGGTGGAGTCCTCCCTGCAGTATGGAGGTGCCCCGAAGACCTGCAGGGCATTATGGACATTGGAGTCTTTATTCACAGCCCTGCTGGATACCATGGGGGCCGCCAGGGGTCGCTGCAGGGAGGCCAAGAGACTATTTGCCTTACACCCAGGAAGTACGTCATAGTCACATGGCCAAAGAGAACGATGTGCTTCCTGGGTGAAGAAAAGAGAAGTTTTTACCTGACCCGGAAGTGATAGAATGTCACATGGACTGAGGGACAAACACTTCCGGGTCAAGGACTATAAAGGACTGTGGGAAATCCCAGACGGACGAGCTGAGTTGGGAGGCAGGGTGGCTAAGCGTCTGGAAGATTGGAGGATTTGTTTATTGTATATTTGATTATTGGAGTATTTGGGAGTGGAGGGTGTTTTGTGCACCTATTATTATAATAAATAATAATTATTTGGACTTTTACCTGGTGTCTGACGTGGTGTCTGAGGGTACAAGGGTGCAAGGAAACCCTTATCTGTGACACCCTTTTATACAAAATCTGTCTTTTTTGAAAAGAAAAAAGTGAAAATCTAAGAAATAGTGATCTGCTCTGGTCCACAAAATCTAGAATGGTAATCTTAGAAAAAAGAAAATAAACAGTTTTAAAAACGCCTGTGTTATGGTATGGTGAGAGAACTAAGAAACAACAGAATTAAATAAACAGGAGTCATTAATAGCATGGACTTCTAGGACTGGTTGAGACCGCCAAGGTAGCTGGTCATCTACTGGCTCACTTTGCCTCTCATTTTTGTGTGGCTGCCAGTTAAGGTGCAAAAAAATAAAAAAGGGTTCTCAATCTTAAAAGGCAAGTTCTTTCAAAGTAAGGCAGAAGAAGCACAGTCATTAGTAGTATTGGGTGACTAATGAAGAAAGTGGCCAAACAAAAAGCCTCCAGGGTTTCAGTTTGACACATCTAGTAGACCTGCCAGCTCTCAGATGATAACCCAAGGTGGATGGTAGTGTCAAGAATTGTTGGATTGTGGCAAAACGTGTGTGATAATGGGCAGAAGTGGAGACATCTTTAGGAAAAACATCAAACTTTTGGGTTTGTGGCAACAAATAAAATAAGAATTGAAGGAAATCCTTGACATGTCTTAAACACTGGATATACTGGGCTTACTGATTTTTATATATATTATTGGAAAGCATCATTCAGAGTTATGTACATATTATGCATTATGTAGTTTTTTATTGGTATTATCAATGGTGTGTGTGTAACAGCGGAACATATCATGTTACAGTGTGAAACACATAAAACAGGAAGAAATTAAATTCAGACCTCTTTACAGTCATTAAACATTAATAGTTTTTACTTTTAAAATCTGATAAATTACAGAAATAAATGTAATTTGAACAACATGATTATATTTTGTCTTACAATTTATATTTTTTGGAGCTTACATTTTAAAGGAAGAAGGAGGACTATAGGTTGGTATGTTTTTATTAACTTAAGCTCTCCACCACACTCCAGTCCAGCTGGTGGCAGTTCATTTTCATTTCACAGACAGGGAAGAATTCTGTTAAGAAACGGTCTGAGGTGTACTATTTGGAGTAAAAGAGGACCCTACTCTGAAAAACAGGGCACAGGCCTGTCTGAAGAACTGAAACTTTGCTGTTTTGTTACATTTAAAAAAGCCAACCATGTTAACTGGAGAGGTCAAACATTGTATTGAAAATAATTTATGGATTGTCTTTGTGGACCTATCAACTGCAGCTTTAGATAGACACATTCCTAAGTCTGGAGTGAACATTTTATTTAAACCTTACATTATCTTTCAGCGAAATATGACTTGATTTTGTGTTTGTAACCAGTAAAAAAACAGCCATTGCTTGGGGGATTTCACCAATTAATGCACAGCAAAACAAAACAAAAAAAAAAATGAAAAGCATTCTATAATATATACAACTTCTAAAAAATTCTACTTTACAGTGTCTTTTTTGGGGCAGTTTTTACCCACCTTTGATGTTCTCAGTATTTATGTTGCACTAACCTTATGGCTGCTTTAACTGCACATTCTAATTATTTAGCATCTCTCTAACACTGTAATTTATTGACAAAGACTGACAAGATGCCACAAGCCTATCTGGGCTATTTTTCTAACTGCATTATGCTGTAAAGTGAAGTCAAAAAGCAAGTATTAAATGCAGTCTACTAATAAATTACAATGCACTACAAGTAAAATGGTATTCTGAATAACAGAATAATGGTTCTGAAAAGAAAAAGAAAGGACTGTCTGCTCCCCAACACCACATGACATACCATTCACTGTCTGCTGGTCCATCAACGAACAGCCCTTCTGCTTCTTACTCATAGAGACACTTTCTGTACTCAGATTCACTGAAGCCAAGTGAGCCTCCGGCATCAGCACATCCAGAATGATGAGAACTCTGTCGATCTTTTCAAAAGTGCCTACAGCTCTTGACAGCACTTCATCAGGTAGTTGTAGAGACCATCTGTCAGCTCCTCATCTTCTAATGTATAGAGGTTATTACCCGGTGACCTTTAGGATCGTCATCATTTTTAAACCATTTGGATGACACCTTTTCAGACACAACAGTCTGTTGGACAAGCAAATACAACAGTTTGGTGCTATAAAGGCACCATAGCTCTTTGCTACAGATTACAATAACAAAGGTTTACTTTACTCTGAACTAAGTTACCAGCAAGTGATCATCTGCTCCATGGCCCTTTATGATAAACTCCATCTATTTTTCATGTTGAGTCCTCCTGGAGGCCCTGCTGATCTCTGCAGCCTCATTAACCCGAGCCCCTTGTTCTCTAGTCAGCTGCCCCTTCTGCAGCCACACAGCCAGTCTGCTCTCCTACACGGTGGACACACAAAAATAAATACATCAAACTGTCATATGTAGTATTTGTCTTGTGTAAGCAATCTGGTTTTGGTCTGAACACTCTTGTTTTCTCATAAAAATGGACACACTATGAGAATTCCTCTGTGGTTCACTACAAAAACTCTCGTCCATGGTTATCTCAATAGTTTTTTTTTACAATACATCAATTTCAGAGTATTATGAATATCCCAATCTGGACACTACCTAAAGTAATATGCAAGTCACAGGCATGTCATTCTAAGATAAAAAGGATAAATACAATGCTCTCCACTATTATTGGCACCCCTTGTAAAAATTAGTACGAAGGGTTAGAAAAACAAATCCCTGTTTGCTTAAGAAATGTCACCTTGCACTGAAAAAATGAGAAACATCTGACTTTTAATTGAAACAATTTCATTCAAAGAAAAACAAAACCCTCATCAAGAAATAAATGTTTTTAAAATTAACATTTTTAAAAGGAGTGTCATTAATAGTGAAGGGCATGTTAAATGAATGCCACAATTAAAGGTATGCCACACATGAAGAAAAAAAAAATATTATCAGCATCTTTAAAAGACTGACAGTGAAATCAAAGGGTTCCTCCATAGTCAGATAAAGAGCATACTGAGAGAGAGTAAGAGAAAAAGTACTGAAATCCTATACAATCTAAACACAAATGCAAAGTTACATAAAGCCTACAGTTCATATTCAAATACCATCAACAGGTCTATTCCACAGTCTACTGAACCAGCAGGGATGTCCTAGGAAAAGAAGGAAAGAAAAAAAAAATACACGTGAAAGTCAAACACTACAAGTCAATTACAAGTTTAAGAAATGGTTGTTTGCAATTTACCTGATTTTTCTTTAACATCCAATTTCCAGAAGATATTCTTGTAGCAAGCTGGCTGAAAGGAAAAAAAATATAAATGTCATTTGTAATTAAATTGAAAAGGCTCTAACATCGCGACTGTCAGTCTGAGCCATATACAATTTAGTGGTGCACTGCCCATTGCAGGAACGTCTTTTAACAATTTAGAAATGGCAGAAATCATCTGCACAAAACTACCATGAAATTCTATTAAAATTGACGGTACAAAAACATCGCAGATTATTTGGTATTACCATTTAGATGCATTACTCCAACATAAGGAACTAAACCGAAAAGAAAAAAGGTAATACAGTATTGTGCACCACTGTAGTCAATCTGAACTTTATCAAAAGCCTACTTCACGACAGAATAACCGATCAAACGTTTCCTAGATGCTTGTAAAAGTTTTTTTCGTTTTCCATGCACAGTCAAGGGAAACTTGCCTTATGGAATTTGAAGAGTTGTCGATACCGCTGAGTGCCGGTCCACTTCAGCTGGCTAAAATGATAGCTAGCAATTTTCAACCATTTTCCATTGTGGAGGACATTGGATTTACAACTTTTGTACAGGCCTTAAACCCCATGTATGTTCCTGGCCTAAAAACTTTTATTCAAAGAGTCATAGTGTTGTGTTGTTGTTGAGATTGGCCTTTATTTGTTTGCTGACATTTTGTGTTAAGTTGTTCATTTAAAGCTTTTATTAAAATGTTAAATAATAGTAACGGTGTATTTTTTGTAATGGAAAAAATGCATAAAAATAGGTAATGTCTGAAAACAATGAATAAGAAATTGCTTATACACAAACCATTCATAATTGCTTAATTAGGCTAAAATATAAGCATCCAAGTGATACTAAACGAAGAGCCATTTGGGAGCCGTAAGAGCCGGCTCTTTAAAGGGAGCCGATCCAAAACAGCCGAAGCTTTGAAAAGAGCCGGAGTTCCCATCACTAGAACATTAAGTCTTTAAATGAGAAAGTAATCTAGGGATAAGCATTAAAATTCTACACCACTTTATAATAAATTATGTTTTCTTATTTAGCCGGTGAAGTAGTGTCAAATGATGTTGCTTTTAAGAAAACTGAGAAATTAAAATGCTTTGCCCAAATTGAATGTTCAGAATTTGGTGCATTAGTTAACAAGTCTAAATCTTCCTTTATTTTCTTACTACATTTGTGAAAGATCTTTCACAATTTAAGTATTATAAATTAGTTTTTTAAATCTTGGATATGTACCTACATTATTTATACTGGCTAATAACCTCTTAAGTTAAAAAAATATCTGTGATCTATCAAATTATAGACCAATTTTCTAATCTTTCTTGTATTTCTAAAATTTACAGAAAGGTGTAGGTAAGCGGTTCTTTATGTTTTTGCAAATAAAAGTAATCTCTTGTAACATTTTTACTCAGGTACTGCTTAGTCAGTATTCAATGATTTGCACTCCACTGACCATGGTTGCATTTTTAGGCCCATAGTATTCCATCTACAGTAAGTGCCACATTTGATACTATAGACCAGGGCTATTCAATTGGCGCCCGCGGGCCAAATGCGGCCCAGAATCAACCTCCGAGTGGCCCAGGCGGTGGTTCCGCCCATAGATAATAAATTAATATATATTATTCATAAATTGTTATTTAATATAATTTAATATAAATATATATATATATATTATATTAATATAAATATATAGTATATTAATATAAATATAAAGTATTTATGTCTATGGTCCCGCCAAAAACGCGCATTCCTACGTAAATTACGTAGCCTGCAACACGCAAACAATGCAGAGCGTGCCGGTAGTAGCTTAGATTACTATCAATATGTCTTTCTCAACACTGAAACGTAAAATTGCCAATGAAAACCGTAAGTTTAACCCTGCCTGGACTGACAAATACTTGTTTATTTTACCGCCACATCCAAACGCCAAACCGATGTGTTTAATTTGTAATGAGTGCGTTGGAGTATTTAAAGATTACAATGTGCGGAGGCATCATGTTGAGAAACACCACACTTTTCGCACCAATTTTCCAGAGGGATCTCAAGAGAGGGCTGCAAAAGTGCAGAGTTTGATTGCATCTTACAACCGGAGTAGTACTACCATAGTGCGGTCATTCACAGCCCAAGAGAGAGCTACTGCAGCATCCCTTCGTGTTTCCTGGATACTGGCAAAAAAAGAAAAGGCCATTCACAGACTCTGAAACAGTGAAGGACTGTATGCTGGCTGTCGTGGATGAGGTGATAAATGGCGATAAAATTAAAATGAGCGTGGTATCTGCTATAAAAAAACGTACCCCTGTCAGATACTTCAAACATTCGTAGGGTTGAAATTCTTGCTGCAGATGTGTATGAAACGCTGTTAGGAGACCTGATGAAAGCTGATACTATGTCTATTGCAGTAGATGAGTCCACAGACAAAACTGATACTGCTCAGTTGTGCATATGTCCGTTTTTTGATGGCAAATGCTTCCGAGAGGAGCTGCTCCGCCTACTGCCGTTAGAAGGACACACAACTGGCGATATAGTCTTTGGGAAAATTTCCGCCTTTTTTAAAGACAGTGGTCTGGATATGAAGCGTGTGTGCATGCTTGTGACAGATGGGGCTCCGTCCATGACAGGGAAAGTGAATGGTTTGGCAGCACGTTGGTCCGCTGTTGCACCTCAGTTGATCTCCTTACACTGCATTGTGCATCAGGCGGTGTTGTGCGCAAAACTAAGCAGGGCGCTCAAAACGACAATGGACAGCGTTATGGCTATAATTAATTTTATTCGCTCCACATCAAGCCTCCAACACCGCTTATTCCGCATGCTGCTGTCAGAAATGTCTGCTGAGCACCACGACCTTCTTTTGCACAATGACGTGAGGTGGCTGTCCAAAGGCAAAGCACTGGAGCGTTTCTGCGGACTCAGAGAAGAGATCATAACTTTCCTCCGCGGCAGCAAGCAAAAAAAGGCAGAATCGCACTTGAGTCGCATACTGGACGACAACTTCATGGCCGATGCCTGCTTTCTGAGCGACATATTCAAACACCTGAACGATCTCAATTTGGTACTACAAGGCAGAGACAAAACTGTCATCGACCTTGTGGAACAGATGCGCGCATTCTAAGTTAAACTGAACCTTTTCGCAAATGATTTGAGCACAGGCCGAATGCTGCATTTTCCGACACTCCGCAAATACATCTCACCCCCCCGCACAAATCACGGATGTGATGACGGATTTCATTGCGATGTTGAAAAATTACTTTGCTGGTCGATTGGATGGACTTGATCTGCCCACAGAGTTGGCCGTTTTTGTCAGAGACCCGTTCACTGTTGCAATAGAAGGGGACTTATCCGCCAGAGCTAAAAAACTGGTCTCTTCCATTGACGAGGGGAAATTCACACTCGAACTTGTTGACATGCAGTCGTCTGTAACCATGGCACAGGAGCTTTCCACTAACGGGCCTGCAATGTTTTGGACTGATGTCAACGCACATCAGTTCCCTAACATTAAGAAAGTAGCGATCGTCATGCTCAGTATGTTTGGATCAACATATACATGTGAGTCAAGTTTTTCACACATGAACTCTATAAAAAGCAACTCTCGTTGCTCCCTGACTGACCATACTCTCCACCAATGCCTTCGAATTGCATTGACAACTTGACAGATTATGAGCCTAAAGTCACTGCTCTCGTTCAAAACAAAAAAATGTCACTTCTCCCACTAAGTCAGCAGGGTAACTGTAGCCTACAATACATCAATATAATGTGGGATGCGTAACAGAGGCATGCCTAATCACACAAGGTGATTTAAAATATGTTCCCTCAGTGTTGTTATAGTTGTGAATACTGTGCACTTTTTATTTTATACACTTTGAGATGTTCCTGTGTCAAATGTGTGCAAGTTGTTTATTTTGTTTCAAAAGGAAACAATGTTATTTCTAATAGCCTACTACTGTGCACTATTTTGTTTTATGCACTTTGTCATCAGATAGGTCAGATATGTAGCCTAGGTCAGTTTTTTTTCTTTTGTAAGTGGAAAAAATAGGAGCTACCTCAGATTCTGTTAATTCAGCTCTTTTTGTATGCACCTTTTGCTCTGCAAACTGACCAAAGTTAAAAGAGAAACAACGAATAAACCTTATGTTTTTCAATAAATTTGTTTGTGTTGGTTTTAAAATTTGTAATTACGAGCTGCTTTGCTGCTAAAATGACTGGCCCAGCTAACCTTCTTGGTTTGGCAATCTGGCCCAACTGAATTTGTAATTGAATAGCCCTACTATAGACCATGATATTCATCCGATCAACTACATGAACCATCTCAGTGTTCTAAAATAGAGGTTTGCCTGTTAGAAAGTAGATTCCTTGAAATTTTCATTTGTTGAATTCTAACAAAACACAAGTGTTGTTATTGTTTCGAAAGTTGCTAAAAATGTCAATCTGAATGTAACATGTCTGTAGATGGCACCCCTATCACTCACAATAGACTAATTCTAAACTTGTGTATATCTATAGTGAATACACATACTTATTTGATACACATACTAAACATGTATCTAGAGTAGCCTTCATTTTACTTAAGAAATTTAGCAAACCTTAGATTATGTTAGCATTACATGATGCTAAATAATCTGTGCTTTTATTACTTCTACATGGATCACCGTAAGGCTTTGTGGCTGATAACAGACTTAATTTAATTCAAAATGCAGTGGCTGAAGAGCTTACAAGAGCCAGGAAATATGAACAGTATATATCACCCCTGTTTTGCTTTCTTTACATTTTCTTTCTGCAAATTTTGTATATCGTATTGAATTATTAGGTACTGGTGATCACCTGTACCACGTTGCATAGTTAAGGATCTCAATATTTGAGTTACCTTTTAAATTCTTATAATCACTCTTACAGGAAATGGGATATCTTGTTGTCTCTAGAATAAAAAAAAGCTGTAGCTGGAAATAAAACTGTAGTTTGTAAAGCACACTGTTTTAGAAATAACCCTCCCAAAGTGGTATGAGATTCCGACAGTCTGTCAGCCTCCAAATCTAGGATAAAAATGTATTTGTTTAGTCAGTCCAATAAGTAAAATTTACAATGAATCTACATTCCTATTTGTTATTTGTCTTTTCTTTTTAAACTTGCTATATTATTTTTATTTTTTGTAAAACAAAACAGACCATTTTTTATTTTGTTCAATAATAATCTGGTACTGACACCAAGATTTTTGTCTCTGGGTTTATGGCCTGGAAATATTTAGAGCTGTTTTGTGACAATACTAATTGTAAAATGCACAAAATAATTCAAAATTGATTGCTTGATTAAAACAGTTATTTAGTATTGTGAGTGATTACTGTAGATACAGAACTTAAACTTGCTAAAGCAATCCTGCTTTTTTTGTTATTTTTTATAGAAACACATAACTATTCAATTGGGAGAGTCAGTACCACTGCTGACTCAATGCAACAGATGGTGCCCCTTGTTCCATTGTCCTTTTTGTAATGGTAATGTTTTTAAGCCCTCCAAACTGGAAAAATTAAAAAAACATTTGAAGAGTCATTTCAAGAAGGCAGTTCTCCATGAAGGTAAGTTCATTTGAGAGTTTATTTTTAATGTATGTGCAGTACTGGTACATATACTTTTAACTTGGTATTCTACATTATAGCAACTTATACTGTTACACATTTAAGGTTTCGCCATCCACACATGTGGTTTAGACTGCAGGCCATCACATCATTATCACTGCCTCTACTGCCAGACTACAATATTTAGGAGAAGTGACTTTGAAAATCACTTGCTTATTTGTAAACACAAACTGAATGCTTTTTCAACCACCAAAGAAATTGCAATAAGTAGAGTGTGGACTGTACTGTATGCAAATAGATTAAATATTAATTTGAAATAATTATTTTGTGTGCTCCACACTATGCTCTGCACCTTACCTTGGATGTGCCATTTGACTTCACAGCTGTAAGCTTTCACTTATGTCTCTGATTATTTGTTAATATCTGTTACTGATTTTAATGTACTTTGTTTTTTCCCCTCTGCATGGCAGTGTGATTTGCCCTTGATCAGGAGGTGGTGGTGGTTTTTTCTATTGGAGAATTTTGCTTTTGGAAGGTCTCTCTTTCTCTCTCTCTCTTTCTCTGTCTCTCTCTCTCTCTCTCTGGCTAACGTTAATATTTCTTACAGGACAAAGGTGTTCACTAAAGGGGCACTGGAGAGTGTGAATGAGACCCAGAGCAGTGAGGAGGTATATATGTAATATCTAATATTATTTAAATAGGCATGTAGAAATACATGTTTTGTTTAATTATCTTTGTGGTCTTTATCTAAAGGAACCACTAATAAAAAAGGACCTCCACACTGCAGTAAAATGGTTGCGCCAACATAGACAGTTGTTCAGAGGTGCCATGTCTGAGCCCCATTTTCTGGAGATGGAGGAGGAGGAGGACCAAAGCCAAGCTCTCCAGGACATCATCAATGCAGTCGAAACTGAAGATTTAATTTTGGCAAAAGAGCCCTTTTTATTTATTTTTCAGTTTAGGGATGTTATGGAACTTTTCACTCAGGAATGTCAGGATAAAATGAAACTTAAAGTAAACTGCATATATAATTAATCAGTATAATTATTGTCTGTTGCTACATTGATTGTTACTTGTATTTTATTGTGCATTAATGCTCTGTTAATTTCAGTTTATAATACTTTGATTTTTCTGTTTTCCTTTGATGGTGGGTAGTTTTTGAAAATAAACAATTTAACTGCAAGTCTTTTTTTGGGTCTGCTGCTTATTTTGAAATATTGGTATTTATCTTTTTACTTATGTTAGTATTTTTAAAGCCCACTTAGTGCTATCTAAAGGCTCTTTTAAAATAATTTTCAAAAATATTTCATCACAGAACAAACACGAAAATTAGTAAAAATATCTCCTTTTTTTTTGAGGGTTTTCTTGGAGGACAGAACATTATTTTGGTACAGCAGTGAAAGATTTGAGGTCTTGGACATTATGAAGATGCTGCTGTGCAATAATGTAATATTGTGGTTTTCTAAGTCACTACACACATTACTGAAGTACACTCAATGATAGTTTTAGATAGCCCCACACTCCAGTCCTTCACAGATACAGTAGTTTACAGACATCATATTTTAATTTCTCTTTGAGAAGCTTGAAAGATAATTGTGGTGAATCTCAATTTATGATTACATTTTTTCTATTTATGTACTATTGAGGGCCTTTTTTTAAATCAGATGGTCACTTTATTTTAACAAGCAATGTAAATAACCCGTTTACTCTTTACCCTCAGATCACATTCTGTGTGTTTATCAAGCAGAACTGAATATTTTCATTTTCTACACAATACTGTAATAACTGTACAGTTCATACAGTGAGACACACAAACACACTCACTATGCATACACACTACAGGTACCCTCATTGGTTCCTCTGTGAATTGGACTGTTGAATCAACACAATGGCTGTATATACTGAGGTCTTTGGCACATGTCGTCCCAGTAGTATGTGAGGTGTCACCAATGATTTACCTTGCTCCTCAAGATGGCTCTGTCTCCTCCCTGTTCCTGTGTCAGTTCAAGGTTGTCCAGATGACAAAAGTATTTTTTATGAGATGTTCAATATGTTGAAAAAATTGCCTGTGGCCAGCATCCAGCATAATGTTTTGTCTAAGTTCTCCACTCCTCTTTTTGTAGCATTAGCATCCATTATCATTTCTGTCCATGGAATCTCCTATCTCTGTGCAGATCACATTGTTCACCAAGGATGTGTCATTTGTTTAGGCAAACGTGAAGGTCTTCACTGGCCTATTCTGTGTGGCCAGCAGTTGAGATGGGAGCTCTGGCTTATTTTTCCTTATTGTGCTAAGCATTGTTACCTTCATCTTGAGGAGCTCCTGTCCTAGTTTGTGTAAAAGTTATTGCATATGGTGTTGTGGCCATGCAGCTTATGTTATGTCCAGGGTAACCCTCACGCCTTAATTTCTCACAGGATTTCCTCCATCTGACTTCCCTTTATTAATGAAATGACATCCTCGGCTCTTCTGTATCTCTGTGCTTCCCCTTGAGCATGTTATTCATAGCTTTGGACTGGGTTATCATTTTTATGCAGATGATGTTTAGATCTATTTCAGTGTTCAAAGTGACACTTCATCACAGCCTTCTCAGCTCACAACTTGCTTCAATGAAATTAAAATTAAAACCTGAACAGAGAAAAACTCTTTAAAATTAAATTCAACATAACTGAATTCCTGCAAAGTGGCACTAAAGTGCAACTTAAGAAAACAAACTCCTCTTCAACCATTCTGGGTGATGATCTCATCAGACATCCTTTTACTACAAAGAATCTCAGTGTCACTTTGATTCCTACTTTTCTTATTTCACCTATGTAAGCCATATTAAGAAACTTCCACCTGTGTCACCTTTCTTATGTTTGCTCATTCCTGTCCTTTTCTAATGGTGAGAATCTTGTCCCTGCTGTTATCACATCCAGCATTGATTATTGTAGGTCACTGCTGGCAGGTGCCACTTCTAATCATATATCACAGCTCCAGCTGATTCAAAACTCAACTGCAAGAGTCCTGACACGGACCACCGACAGCGCGCACATCCCAGCCATACTGAGAAAAGCGCTATATAAATGTAATGAATTATTATTATTATCCTGCTGTACCTTCATTGCTCCCTGTGTCTTACAGGATTGAATATCAAATTCTGTTATTGACCTGCCCACTAAGGTCCTCTCATTCTGTGCCCCACACTAACCTGCACTCTGTGGGTGACAGCAGGGCCTTCAGCTGTATATAGCGCTCTGACTGTGAAATGACCTCCCAAAATTAATGACATCAGCTGACTCCATTTGTTTTTAACTCATTTGTTTAAGAAGACATTAATCAGACCTGACATTCTGCCCCTTCTTTCAGTTTACCCTCTCTATCTGTCCAGGTACTTGGGGTTTGCATTATCACAAATTATGTTATTTGTTCAAAATTTTGTTGTAGTATTATATGTTGTATTTTATTCTGGATTATTGTCTTTTATTCTATTTGAATATTTTGTATATCCTGTATTTATCTTTATTTAGTGGAGATATTTGTAGTCAATGTTATATAGGTCTTGTTCTTTTTGAATTCTGGGCATAGGAAGGGTGCTATATAAATAAATTAGGGTTATTAATAGTATTTTTTGGTGGCTTATAATAATAAGTGACAAAAATGTTTAAATAATAAGTGAAAATAAAAGTTTATTCTAAATTGCTTTGGAACAATATTGCACGCATGCATAGTACATTTTAAAAAATGTAATCACTTTTATTATTAACGTTTTACTAAAATCTAACGTGGTGAAAAGATTGTAATTATATTGTATATTTCGTTTCATGAATGTAAACGAAAAACTATTTTCAAATAACACAAATCTTAACGATTTTAATTTTGTCGACATGTTAAATATGGTTCCCACAGACCCGAACACAACGTAAATGTTAATAGTGTATTTCACAGAAACGATCCTTATTGTTTAGTTTGATATATGACACGACGTGATGGCAGAAACTCTCCGAACTTCACAAGGATATGTATTATTTAGTTTGTTGTACTGTTTTTCCTTCTCAGTTTTATCTTTAAAATTTCAGAAAGGGTCCTTGACCCGACGTTACTTTCCTAGCTTTGCCGAGACCTGCCGAAACCTTCCGAAAGTAATGTTACAAAGTCAGTCCTGAAACGTCACTTCCGGGTCTACAATTGCGGTGTCGCTACCCGATCTGCGGTGCCTACCCGATTTGCGCGCGCATGCGCACGCATGCGCAGAGCTTTACTATTACGACCCTGTCCGATCTGCGTTCTAGCGACATGTGTGTCTGAAACTGCGGTGACGTATGGTGCTGTGGCTCTGCAAGTGGATAGTATTGCCGGTCTGCAGCAATACCCTTCGACAAGTGGATACACTACTCGAGAAACTACCGGAAAACGTATCAATCACTTTTATCTAACCAATCGTCTACAGAAAACAACTGTCAATCATTCTCCCATCATGAACTGCGCACGCGCCTTCCGCCTACCTCCACCATTGGTTAATTTTTAGGGAGTCAGTTGAAAGCTGGCGGCAGTTTGTGAAGTTGAACAGGACACACTTTAAGCATGCAGGCACCATCCAGTTACGAAGGCAGATTCCTGAAAAAGTCGCTTGACTTCGGTGAATGCGTTTTCGAACACCACACCACCGATGTGGCGTTTATCGGTATGTCTACGGACTCGAAGGAATACATGGAGCAGACAGCGGTTTCTGTAGCGCGCAAAGCGGAAGACGATGAAGTGCAGAGCGTTGGCGAAACCTTTTCCATAATGAACAGAAGTGCAGACGAGAACTCTGGCGAGCACACACTGCCCCTTGAAGACAAACTCGCGACCAGAGACAATGTCATCTTCCTCTGCGCACAGTGTAAAAACATATTTGGGGATTGCCTGGCTGTGTGCGGGGAAGAGAAGGAGCTGCGGGTTATCATCCTTGTTGGTAGGCACCCTCACGATGTATTTGCCTTGCCCCCTTACACTTTGATAATTGCTTAACATTAATTCGGTTTAAAGAACCTCTTCTACTTACCCGCGAAAGTAATAAGCCGACTGTACAAGTGTCCGGTCCAGCTGAAGTGACAACAGATCTGTTTTGTATGCCAAGTCTTAGCCTGTGCTGTCCGATGCTCAGACTCTACTTCTGGGTGATGTGGACTTAAATGTTTAGGTTATGTTCACACAAAAGGTAGGAGATCAAAATTGTTTTAAAAATCAAATGATCTCAAGTACAAAATGTATTTTACGACGACAGAAATGTGTACGTGTAGTGCTGTCAGTAACGAGACTTATAGGTAAAAAGGATGGATGGTAGTACTTTTGAGTACACGTTTTTGGGATAAATTAACTCGCAAAAAAGTGATTAAAGGCAAAAAACAAAGTAATTGAGAAATGTGCATTTTGAGATCTGTAAGGGAAAGTGTCAATAATGAAGCTAACAATTAGTATGATACTGATTAATTTATCTGTTAGTTTCTATAATTTTTATAATAATAGTAATGTTTATTTATTTAGTGCCTTTCCCATGCTCATCTTAACAGAAATTCAAGGCAAATAACTGAGATACAAATGACATTGTATTGTGTAGTACCAGAAAACGGAAAGAGGAGAGGAAGCTGGAAGAATGCAGAAAATTTTTGGAAGATAGAGAATTAAAGATAAATGGGAAGAAGACAGAATATATGAGGTTTAATGATGATCAGGATTCAGAAGTTAGCCCGTAGGGAGAGCTACTGAAAAGAGTGGATAAACTTAGATATGTAGGCACAGTGGTGGCCCAAAATGGAGAATTAGATGCAGAAATAACCCATAGAGTATAGTGTGAATGGAGCAATTAGAAGACAGTATCAGAAGTGCTGTATGATTGAAGAATTAAGGTGAAGGTTAAAGGTAAAGTTTTTAAGCAGTGACATATGGAGCTGAAACATGGACAGTAAAAAGAGCACAGGAGAAGAATTTGAATAAGGCTGAATGAGAATGTTGAGACAGATGTGTGGAGTTACAGAGTTAAAAAAGGACAGAATAAGAAATGAGACATTCAGAGGTGTAACAAAAGTGGGAGATATATCTAAGTAAGTACAAGAAATCAGGTTAACATGGCATGGACATGTTACGAGTAGAGACAATGAAGATGTGGGCAAAAGAGTGACTGACATGGAAGTACAGGTCAAGAGAAAGCAAGGGAGGCCAAATCAGAGGTGGATGGATAAAATAAAAGAAGATCTGAAGGAAAATAGCTTGACTAGAAAGGACATGAAGGACAAAGGTGTTTGGAGACGTTTGAGCAAGCACATCAATCCCACATAGAACTGGGAAGAGATGAAGTGGAAGAAGTCAGGATATAAAACGCTTTAAATTAGAGTAAAAGACAATAAATCAGAATACAGTACAAAAATAAAAATACTATAAGAAAACCCTGAACAAATAACATGATGTGTGATACAAACACAAATGTTCCTGAGCACCTGGACAGACAGTAAACTGAAAGAAGGCTCGGAATGTCAGGTCAGTTCAATGCCACCTTGAACAAATGAGTGTGAAGTTGTGTTTAAAGGAATGAATTGAATCCGCTGATCTTGTTAATTTAATGAAGTTGTTTCAAAGTCTGGGTGCCATAGAACTGAAGGGGCAGTCGCCCACAGAGCTCAGGTCAGTCTAGGGGACAAGAAAATGGCCAGAATTGGTGGACATGAGCCTAGTGATGGAGAAGGTTACTGATGTAGTCCAGTACTTTATAGGTTATTAATACAATTTTGTATTCAATCCTGTAAGACACAGATGGCTGTTGTGTGCTCACTGCTGCTGGTCTGCTGGTTTGAATGAACTGGAGCTTTGATATCAGATTAGGAAAGGCATCTGCCAGTAGGGAGTTCCAGTAGTTGATTTAGGGTGTCATAAAAGTACAGGTGAGTTTCTCAGCATTGAGCAAGGAGTGTATACGGGACATGTTAGAAATTGGAATTCAATGGAAGTCAATTAATGTGATTTTATGTGAGTGGAATAAGAAATGACAGGAATCAAAATGACACTAAGATCTCCCGCAGAAGAAGAACATCTGATTGCATCATCACCAAGAGTGATTGAAAAGGAACTCATTTTCTTAAGCTGACCCTTAGCGCCAATTAGGATGACTTTGCCTTTGTTGCAGTGTAGTTTTAAAGAGTTCTATGCCATCCAGGTTTTAATTTCACTGAGGCATGTTGTGAACAGAGACAGCTGTGATTATATTTTACATTTAACACAGACATAGATCTTAGAATCATCTGCATAAAAATGATAACCCAATCCACAGCTACAACTAATACAGCCATGGGGTATGTATGTACAGTATGCAGAGGCCTGTGAACAGGGCCTTGAGGACCTGCTATGGACAAGACTAACAAACTTTTGCACATCAATCACATAGGACTTAAACCACTGGAGGGCCATGCAAGAGATACTCAGAATGTTCTTCATTCTGGACAGTTGACTACCATGCTTGACAGTATCAAATGCTGCATTGAGGTGTAACAGAATTAACTGGTTTGCCCTGAATCTGCTGCCATAAGCAAATCATTAGTAACCAGAAACAGGGCAGAATCTGAATCTGAAGTTCTGAAACTAGACTGAGAGTACCATCAGCTTATTTCATGATAATTTATTACATTATTATTTTTTACAGAATACTGCTTTCAGTTATAAAGAGTTGTAGGAAAACATCAGACCATTGAAACAAAGGCTTGCATTAGTACTTTGAATGGACTTTTAGGTTTAGTCAATGTGTAAAATGTGATGAGAGAGTAAAAACTTAAAGGTACTTGAGATCAGAGATGTACATTTTGACACATGAATAGAAAAAGTGTGAATAATGTAGCTTACATGAGATTGAATTGTACATCTGTTAGTTTCTCAAATTTTTATATTTACTAAGTAATTATCTAGCTCATACACTTTCATTTTTATGCATTAACATTTTAATGGTTGTTATTATTAGAAAGTATAAGATGTATTGACTACTCTATTCAAAAGTTGTACTGAAAATCTCATTACACACAAATAATTAAGTAAGGCAAATGTTTATGCCATTCTGCACGCTGGCCATCAATAAATGTCTGGGAACTGAGGAAAGCAGTTGCTGGACTTTTACGAGAGAAATTTTGACCCCTTCTTTTGTTGTAGATGATTCTAGCTGCCCAACAGCCTTGGGTCTTCTTTGTCATATTTTTCATTTTGTGATGATGAATGTTTTCAATTGGTGAAAGTCTGGACTGCAGGCAGGCCAGTTCAGCACCCAGACTTTTGTACTACAAAGCCATGCTGTTAATAGATAACAGCAATCAGCAAGAAAACAAGTAATAGATGTAGTGTGCAGTTTAGCATTGTCTTGCTGAAATATGCAAGGCCTCCCCTGAAAATACGTCATCAGGATGGGAGCAGATGTTACTTTAAAACCTGTATATACCTTTCAGTATCAATGGTACCTTTTCCGGATGTGCAAGCCGTCCATTCCATAGGCACTAATGCACCCCCATACCACCAGAGATGCAGGTTTTTGAATTGAGCACTGAAAACAAACAAGATGGTCCCTGTCCTCTTTAGTCTGGAGGACACAGTGTCCATGTTTTCCAAAATGAATTTCAAATTTCGATTCATCTGATCACAGAACAGTTTTCCACTTTGCCTCAGTCCGTTTTAAATGAGCTTTGCCGAGAGAAGACAGCGGTGTTTCTGGATTGTGTTCACATTTGGTTTCTTCTTTGAATGACAGAGCTTTAACCTGGATCTGTGAATGGCATGCCGAACTGTGTTCACAGACAATGATTTCTAGAAGTGTTCCTGAGCCCATGCAGTGATTTCCATGACAGAATCAGGCCTGTTTTTAATGCAGTGCTGGCTGAGGCCCCAAAGTTCACTGGCATCCAGTACTAATTTTCAGCCTTATCCCTTCTGTACAGAGATTTCTCCAGATTCTCAGAATCTTTTGATGATATTATGTGCTATAGATGATGTGATATTCAAAGTCTTTGCAGTTTTAATGTTGCAGAACATTATTCTGAAATTGTTCCTCAATTTGTTGACACATTTTTTGAAGATTGATGAACCTCTGCTCATCTTTACTTCTGAGAGACTCTGCCTCTTTAAGATGCTCTTTTTATACCCAATCAAGTTACTGACCTGTTGCCAATTAACCTAATTAGTTGCAGTATGTTCCTCCAGCTGTTTCTTTTTACTTTTGTTGCCTCTGTCCCAACTTTTTTGAGATGTCAAATTCAAAATGAGCTAATAGTTTTCATGAAATAGTAAAATGTCTCACTTTAAACATTTGATTTGTTTTCTATGTTCTGTTGTGAATCAAATATGGGTTTATGAGATTTTCAGATTATTGCATTCTGTTTTTATTTTCGTTTTACACAGCGTCCCAACTTCTTTGGAATTGGGGTTGTATTACAAATATCTTGAACAAGGCTGCTTAACTAATTTCAGAAGTTTTTACATAATTTCCTTCATTATTGCTGTAATGATGGGCTTTAGGCTAAAAACTGCAGATTAAAAGTATCAACAGAAAAAAAAAATGATTTTGCTCCATGTCAGAAAATATTAAATGTGTATTGTTTTCAGTATAACCTTGAAGTAAGTGCTTTGGACGTTGACTGCAATACAACTATAAAAGTGTAGTAAAAATTAGAAAGCTGGTCCATCAGATAAAGGGCCAAACGACTGATTAAAAATTTAAGCTTTAATACCATAGAAAAAGAAAGTTTTAACACTTAATAGAAAGCATTATTCAATTTTCCTTCCATAAAAAGCATTCTGCTCTTCCTGACCTTTCTGCCCTCTCATACTGAGCAGGACTTCTTTATTACGGTTTACCCTTTATGGTATCCAAAATTCGAAGTACCATCTTTCATATTGTTTTACCTTAGTGATACAAATTTAGCTGTGATTTCTTGGTATAGTTATGAGCTAAACTTCAATATTTTTAAAAACACTAGCTTCAACATTAAATTAAGTCAGATTACTCAAATAGGTTTAAGAGGTAAAAATAGATTTAACATTTTTCTGCTACTACCCATTAAATTATAAACAGGTTTAATTTTTAAAATGGTAATTGTTCATTTCATTCACATTCTGCACTTACAGAGGTGAACTGACAGTCTATTGTTTTTTTTAATTTATTTAAACTGCCTATTTTCAAAGGTAACAATAGCATTCATTTTTTCTAAGAGAGGAAAATAAAATCAAATAACATTCAAAATGAATGGTTTCATGTAACTGATTACAGTGCTCAGTGTGCTTAAGGTAAGTACAGTGGAACCTTGGATTGCGAGAAAATTTTGAATAAATTTTATTTGATAAACGAGAGAGGTCTTGCAATACGAGAAGTATGTATACGCTTTGTCTGCCATGCATCACATGATCAAAACTGAGCTGATGGTTCTTCTCTCTCTCTCGCTGCGGGATTGTGGGTAATCGTCAGTCGGCATGCCTCACTGATCTAGTCAACATCCGTACGAGTGTATACTGTTTACTACAGCATTGTGACCACGTGCGCGTGTGTGCGTGCTGTGAAGTGCGAGTCCTCGTCTTGCACCCCAAAACACGAAGCTGAGTCTCAGTATTTTAGCGACACCAGCTTTATTCAGCTTGAAACAGGAACAGTGTGGTTATTTATTGTAGTGGGATCTGCCACTCTCCTGTATACAGACACAGCAGTCAGGCAGGGTTGTGCTCAGGTTAATAGCCAAGTAATACTATGCCCTGCACATTTATAATGTTCCTTGTACCATGTATCACCCATCGATGGCAGGTGCTTATGGCATGTCCGCGATCTTTTCGGATTTGCTTTTACGGCGAACTGCTACAGCGCTGGGAGACTGCAATTGCTTTGGAATGCTCTTCCGCGTGCCGTCCCGTTGGGTGGAATCCCACAAGAGTTTAGGAACTCACAGCAGCCATGATTCTTTTCAAAGGTAAAGTGCAGGTTAATTTGCTTTATGTGTTTTTACTTTAGATTTTGTATTAATCATTTTTATATGAATAGTTTAGGGTTGTGGAACGAATCATCTGAGTTTCCATTATTTCTTATGGGGAAATTCGCTTTGGTATATAAGTGCTTTGGATTGCGCGCACATTTCCGGAACGAATTATGCTCGGAAACCGAGGTTCCACTGTAGTAATTTTTGGTGACACAAAATGTTGCTAATGGCCAAACTGTACACCTCAATGGGCACCATTAACTCACTGATGTGAAAATCATTCCTCTGGTTGTATAAATATTGTTCTCTGCACTATAAAAAAACAAAAGCAAAACAAGTACATTTATGGACTGCTTAATCCGTGTTTTTTATTGTTTTGCAGCTGTGACAAAAAATGTGAAGAAAGACTCCGTGCTTCAGTTTGGAGTTAAGGGAAGACTCTTGGGATGGTTTGTATTTTAAACCTTCTAATGAGAAGGGTTTAGGTGGAAAGAAAAGTTAAATGGTTTCCTCCAGGCGCTCTGGTTTCCTCCCACAGTCCAAAGACATGCAGGTTAGGTGGATTGGCGATTCTAAATTGGCCCTAGTGTGTGCTTGGTGTGTGGGTGTGTTTGTGTGTGTCCTGCGGTGGGTTGGCACCCTGCCCAGGATTGGTTCCTGCCTTGTGCCCTGTGTTGGCTGGGATTGGCTCCAGCAGACCCCTGTGACCCTGTGTTCAGATTCAGCGGGTTGGAAAATGGATGAATGGATGAAAAGTTAAATGGCCCAAGCACCACTGTGCTTTAAAATATTAAACTCTTAAATGTTAGGGCAAAGCTGGAAAGTTAGGAAAATACAAAATATACCATTGTCACAATAATGAGACATACTCTGATAAAGGTTTGGGGCAGCCACCCATATATTCTGGTATCTTGGCTGCAAAGTCGTTTTTTATCAAAATAAACAATACTGATGTGCATACAAATGAGTCCAAAACAAGACTGAGGATTTAGGGAAAAGGGACAGGCTTTTAAAGTGGGAGACAAGAAGTGAGGTCATAAGGATCAGGCTCATATTCTTTAGCCATTGGTTCGAGCCCGGACGTGACATCACAGGGGCCGGAGCCGGTAAGGTCTCCTTCCATTGGCTCGGTCCCAGAAGTGACGTCAAGAGAGCCAGATGGAATCTCTTGGGAATGGTCTACAGGAAAGAGAGAAAAAGAGTCGGTGTACTCTGCCAGCTCCCGACATGCCTCAGAACTGCTGTCCCTCAAGCCCTTTAGTTGCCTGTGACAACCATATTCATCTTAATAATACTAATTCAGTTAATAATTTTGAAATATAAATATTCTGAATTGTATAAACGCAAACACCACTATAAGTATATTGTGTTGACGTACACTTATACGCAGATTGCTTTCTCATAGCTCAACAAATAAAATGGCACTTTGATTGCATTAGACATACAGTGTAGCGTATGGCCCATGGGTGGGTGTCAAATAACTTAAAAATACAAATTCCTGTAATGCAGCTGGGCTTTTAAATTCTTAATTGTACAGACGACCAACATGGTACAGTACACTTTGTTATTCCCTGGTGCAGCAGTATACTACAGTGTAGTAAAATACAAACTTTAGTTTAATAGGAAACCCGCATCTGCTTTCATGATCTAATCCTTACCCCCATTTTGATGGTCTTGTTGCCTGAAACTTTATGGAGGAAGCTCTCATCATTCCTTTTTTTGCATTTTTATTTCAAAATAAAACTGCATATGTTCTGCTCAATTGTATCAATTGAGAAAGTATGCCACGACCAAATTTATATTTACCCTTAATGTGTATTGTTTTGTTCCATCCTTCTCCTGTCTTTCTACACATTAAAAATCCTAACATATACTAATGAATATGGAAGCATCATGGAGATGCAACCCATGTCTTGAAAATAATGTAAGTAGAAACATCTTTGTGTCGAAGCATATCTACCATGTAAATAAAATGTTACAGCTCTCCTTCATATTAGTCTGGTAAGGCCACTGTCATTATCCCTTTAAATGTCATGTACTGCAGTGTTTTGTCAGAAAATGCAAATCTTTTAACCCTACAAGCCTGTGTAATGTATAACCTAGTGGGATGAGCAGAGCGCTTCAAATTCAGTATGCAGTCTAACTAAGCCACGTCAATGAGTTCGTTTATAGGTACACACACAACCAAGATAAGGTGAGTTACCCTGTTAATGCAGAAACCTGTTTTTTTTTTTTTTTTTAATCTGTATTTACATGCACAAGTCCACTGAGCGAGTTCTTCTTTGGCCAGACTCTCTACTGTCATAAAAATGTGATAAAAAATATTAAAACATCATCATCGGCATCCGTGAATCTGAAAGTAAGCATGGAGCCTGTGTCTCCCAAGAATGCCGCTTAGCTTAGCACTGAATTTTTCAGCTTATCAACAAAATTTTGAGACACACTGCTCCAACCAGGAGAAGGAATAATGCAAATGGATGCCTGTGGACACTTCCGTTTACTACCTGTGGCTGCTGAATGCATGTTCAAAGCTAATACATGCACAGGCCAACGGAGTGCAGTGGACATGTGCCAACTATGTGATCCTTAATTGTGACCTGGTTAAGGGTTTCCATGACCATATAAGTGGGATAACTTGTGGAGAAATCTGTGTGTGTTAACCTGGTTTATCAGAGACCAATGTCTCAGTTTTTCTAATTGGAAGAAGGGTAGTTGTAGCAGTTTTGAAACTGGGTTTGTGTGAATAACCAGGTTATTAAAGTGCATGTTGACACACTGAATGGCAGACTTTCTGCTTTTAAAACAATAACATTTACTGTTTTTAAATTGAATGCATATTAAAAAGTTAGTGTCAGATGAGTGAATGAGGTACAAGTAATAATGAGGTATACTTTATTTCTAATGGGTAGTAGTTTCTCTTTTTTTTTTTTTTTTTATAAACCTTCTTTTCAAACCCAATTGACCTTTTATTTAATACAAATGGGATCTTATGTGTTATGGTGAGCCACACATTTTACTGTGCACTATACAGTATATAAAAAATAAAAGTACATTTTGTGGCTGTGATTATTAATCCTATTAAGTTAATCTGCAGTTAGTATGCAAGGAAAGCTGCAGCTCTTTGGAAACTACAGTGGTGTTTACTTACTTTTCACAGAAGCACACATACATTTTAATAACATGTTATTGTCCATTAGAATATTTCAAAATTTTACAAGGTAATTAATATATTAGGAATGACAGGAACTCACTGTTATGGTGTTTCTGCTTCTTCCCCCAGCGTGTACAAGCATCTTGTGTGTTCTGGCTGCGGTGACTATGTGGGAATATCCATTTGTTCTTCGACTGACACACTTGCTCAAATCAGGGATTACTTTCTGCTCTTCAAAGAAAAAGTTAATTGGTAAGAAACATTGTAGTATTACAGAAGCAGCTGAGATTTAATATTTTCTAATTTATTCTAATCAATATATGGTCAAAAAGTAAATCCGGTACAAATATTTTATATATTGAGATTTCTATAGTTAGAGAGAAACCAATTACGTTTGCACTCATTATATTGTAGCTTTCTTGAAGACTATTTCGGGATCACAGGGGGCTGAAGGTTACTCTGGTAACACTGGACATAAGGCAGGAAGCAGCTGTGGAGAAGGCACCTCCTATGCATACTCACACTGGGCCAATTCAGAATACACAGACAGCCTGACATGTGAGAGAAATGCCTACAGACACGAGGATGACACACAAGTGCCACATGCACTTTGAGGCCAGGACGCAGTGACACCCTGCAAATTAAAATGTATAACAGTTAACAGCAATGCAGTACTCTAATATGTAGTGCATACCTGCCGAGAATTATCTCTGTGTGATGAACAAAGTAAAGGGTTGTGTATGGCACATCTCACTGTGACCGCATCACCTGCTTTGTCTCGTGTTAGCCTCTGCTTATGTAATATAATGAAGTAGAAGAGAGTACTGTATATATTTCATTACTGCCTCAAACATTTCTCTTTTTGAGAATTATATCTGTAATTAATTTCTAGTGCTAGTATCTTTTCAAGATTTTTCAAGGTCAGAAACCTCACAACCTACTGTAGTGTGAGTCAGTTCTCTTCCTGACTTGGTCATGACAGACACGGCAAGGTTGTGAAGTGCAGTTAATTGATTGTGTATTTTCATTTCACTTGTTTCTTGTACATAATATGAGAATTTGCCATGTGCACAGTAAACAATCAGACACACACAGTACAATGAAAATCTTGTTTTGCATGCACCACTTAAACACATGACAGTACAAAGTGTTAATAGTCATTTACCAAGAAAGACAAATTTCCACAACAATAACAGTAGTGCAAAGTATGCATATAAAGTTCAAATACTATAAATATAATGTAAACATATACATCAGATAGTGAGATTGAAGCATATTCTTAAAAAGACATGTAATCCAAGTACTGTATAATAATTCAAAATGCAAATTACTAGTTGGTTGGCAGATACTGTAGGTCCAAGTCTGATATTGTGATGAGAAAAAGTAATGGACAGGAATCATTCACTAGTTTCCTTGTCCTGGCAGCATGTCACCAGATTTACCACCTCCCTCCTGTAGGCATTCTCATCTCTCCCGGTAATCAGTTCAATGACTGGGGTATCATCTGCAAATTTGAGATCTCTACTAAATAGGGGTAATCTCATGGTATGGTACCAAGTGCCACTGCATACCATCTTCCTGGCACCTTTCCAAGACTGGTCATCTGCTAGTGTTACCCTGTAGAAAAGGCTTGTTTTTAATGCCCATATGAAAGGATGTGACTATTGTTAGACTACGTTAGATTAGATACACTTTTATTAATCCCAAGGGGAAATTTAGATGCATGCAGCAACAGAAACATAAAGTCACAGGCTCACAAGACAAATACAATTAATCAATAGATGAATTAATAAATAATGAGTGTACACTTGTGCAGAAGTATTTAGTCTGGTCAGGAGGAAGTACTGAATTGTTTGATAGCTGCGGGCAGAAAAGACCCCCAGATACGCTTCTTAGCACACTGTGGAGGAATAACTCTGTGGCAACAAGTGTGCCAAGACAGCGCCTCCTGAAGGGGATGGAGGGAATTTTTTATGAGGATGTGTAATTTCGCCATCATCCTCTTTTCCACAACAGCTTCCAGCATTTCCAGGGTTTGCCCTGTGATGGAGCAGCTTTTTCTGTTAAGTTTGTTCAGGCATTGTGCATCTTTTGAGTGCAAGTTGCTTCCCCAGGAGACTGCAGAATAGAATACCATACTGCCTAATACGGACTGGCAGAACATTTCCTGCTGCTTGCTGCACACATTAAAAGATGTGAGTCTCCTTGGGAAGTACAGTTGGGTCTGGCCCTTCTTATAAAGAATCACTATGTTGCCCTGCCATGGCGGTCCAGTTTGCTGTTTATGTGAACACCCAGGCACTTCCACGCCCTCCCCCTGAATGGTGACTGGTCTGAGATGTTCTTTGGCATGCTGGAAGTCCAGCACCAACTCATTTGTCTTTCTTATGTTGAGTTACAGGTGGTTCTTCCTGCACTATAAGATAAAAGTTCTCTACATGCCTCGTATACCCTGATTCATCTGCATTATTAATGCAGCCTATGATGGAGCAGTCATATGAGAATTTCTGTTGAAGGAAAGCACAGGTTTTGTACTGGAAGTTTGTTGTGTAGAGCGTAAACAAGAAGAGAGACGGGATATAATACATTACAATTATATATCCTGTGCCATTTAGACGTTGCTGTATTCATTTCAGAGGACCCAATTTGTGGTGTGAAAACCACCCACCCACCGTTGCAATGCTTCCACCAGGCAGCACTTGTGACCATCGCTGGATACACGCGTTTCATTTCTCCCTGTATCTTCACTTTTTTTTTAACTGGGTGTTGAGCTCCTTTGCTTTATCTGTGAGAAGATCTTTATTTGTGTGTCAATTTTGGTACTGTTACTGTTATTTGGCTAACTGGAATCCATCTGTTCACCTCCATTTCCAACCAAGATAAGGTGAGTTACCCTGTTAACGCAGAAACCTGTTGTTTTTTTGTTTTTTTTTATCTGTATTTACATGCACAAGTCCACTGAGCGAGTTCTTCTTTGGCCAGACTCTCTACTGTCATAAAAATGTGGTAAAAAATATTAAAACATCATCATCGGCACCGTGAATCTGAAAGTAAGCATGGCGCCTGTGTCTCCCGAGAATGCCATTCTGCTTAGCACTTCATTTTTCAGCTTATCAACAGAATTTTGAGACGCACTGTTCCAACCAGGAGAAGGAATAATGCAAATGGATGCCTGTGAGGGTACTCCCCTGCCCAGAGGGGACTGGGCGGTCTCATGGTCTGGAATCCCTGCAGATTTTATTTTTTTTCTCCAGCCATCTGGAGTTTTTTTTTTTGTCCACCCTGGCCATCGTACCTTACTCTTATTCTATGTTAATTAATGTGTCTTTTATTTTTCTATTCTTCATTATGTAAAGCACTTTGAGCTACATTTTTTTGTATGAAAATATGCTATATAAATAAATGTTGTTGTGCTCTGGACACTTCCAACATTTACTAGCTGTGGCTGCTGAATGCGTGTGCAAAGCTAATACATGCACAGGCCAACAGAGTGCAGTGAACATGTGCTAACTATGTGATCCTTAATTGCGACCTGGTTAAGGTTTTCCATGGCCATATAAGTGGGCTAACTTGTGGAGAAATCTGTGTGCATTAACCCAGTTTAACAGAGACCAATATCCCAATTTGTCTAATTGGAAGAAGGGTAGTTGTAGCATTTTTGAAAACTGAGTTTGTGTGAATAACCGGGTTATTAAAGCGCATGTTGACACACTGAATGGCAGAATTTCAGCTTTTAAAACAATAACATTTACAGTTTTTAAATTTAATGCATATTAAAAAGTTAACAATAAAGTTAACTTGGACCCTTGTTGACTGACATCTTTGGATGATATCCCATTGTAGATATATAAATAGCAAGGCCATGCTCCAGTGCCCCATCAGTGTCACTGTTCCTGATGTGCTCAGTGCCCACTAACATTCATGGTTCCCTTTTGACTGCACTCGCACACATGTTCTCTGCCTGAATTGACCAACCCAACTCGTGTAGCATTGTCTATAAATAATGAACCATCAATTACCAGAAAAAGGGTAACTAAACTCAATAAAGTATATATATATTCCTTTTACCCCCGAATTATCACAACAGCAGAAACAAATGTGGCTGAAAATAACCTGCTGCCCAGTGCTAGTGGCAAAGAACTATAGGTGAACCTAGTCTCATATCTACCAAAAGGCATCAATAATCATTTACATCTTGATACTGTACAATGTCAACACTTTAAAACTGCCCCAGTTTCATTATGTATTTTTGCTTCTTCAGTTATGTTTTTCAGTTGAAGGAAATGGTTCCAGCTTCTGATATGGAATTTTCAGTTCAGAAATATAAGAATGTTCTGGCAAAGGTACTGTATGTGTTCATTGTTCTTATGTACTCTTAACTTGAGCAAGTGATTTGTGTGTTTCTATCAAAGTGCACAGGACAGTTGCTTTGCTCGTCGGAGCCAGGCCGATATTTAGAGTGCCTCATTCCAGTGGTGAGATGGAATTTCTCAAGAAGGACACAGCCATTTTGTGTTCATAAGGATTCATTTTGAATGCTTTGAAATCGCCTTAGTTTTTATTTATTTATTTTTATTTACACCTTTACAATAAAAAGTAAACAAATGGGCATCTTCAGCAAAAAAAAAGATTAGAAAGACTGGTCAAAGTTTCTCCTTTTCACAAAACTTTAAAAAAAAAATGTGAATCGATAATAAACAGGTGTGTGGAGTGTCATTTAATGTGATTTGGAGGTCACTGATTACAAATCTGACCAATTGTTTTGATATTTGATTATTAATTGGTGGTCCTAGAAGATTAAAATAACAAATTTCAAACATAATGTGGGGATATCATTTTAGAGTATTTCAAGGTCTATGATTACGATTAGGATATTACTTTTGATCCTTTAGTCATAATCTAGCAGTCTGTGGATATCTATCACAGAGTGAAAAGTGACACATTTTGATTACAATAGAGAATATTTAGAGTTTAAACATTTAAATTAAAACACACATTTTACATTTCAAATATTTGACTCCTCTATTCTGGTCTTGTATGTACTTATTCCTCATGAAGTTAATCATTCCATTTCTAACTAGAGTCTAAAGGTGTTTTCACACTCCAAGTCTGTTTGCTTTGTTTCATGCGAGTGGATGATTTGAATTTTGTTTCAATTTCAACTTAGTTCAGTTGTAATTCACACTGCAAACTTTCAAGCGACCTAAACATATCAATAAACATGTTGATGGCATGTCATGGGCTTCTTTCATTTTTTTTTTTTCAGGGAAAAATGATCAAATCAGTTCTGTGTGTGCACTGTCACATTTTCCATAATCACCTGGTTTATTTAGCAAACAAACCTCTATAAGCAAAATGCCTATTATCGAATAACTGCAAAAATACTTCAAGTATGTGTAATATGAAAAGGACACATTACATGTTTCAAATAGATGAGTGTATAAAGAGAAGGCAAGCTCTGCTGAGAATACACCCTGATGTGTTTCAGTTTTATAACAACAGACATGTCAGGTAAGTTTCATTTAACTGTGTGATATTAGTTATTTACTCTCCAGCACCCATCGTATGAGGGCAAGCTCAATTAAGTCGCTTGTCTAATACTTTATCTCCTACAACTATTTGTTAATAATGTTAATTTTGGACTGCTATATTAACATTTACGGCCTATGCCAAAGTTAACGTACCTACATCATGCCCAAAAAGCTATTGCACTGGGAAGAAACCCCACATGCATGAATTGCTTTAATGGTGTAGGATTAAGGGGGCTACAGGCACTGTTATTTGTTTCTTGCCACCCTGGCATCTACACCTTCTTGTTCTTGTGTGCAGGGGCCATGTATTAGCATTAGGCTTGCTTTGATTGACAGGTAATTATACAAGCTGATTTATGTGAATTGTGTATCATTTGCACCTATGTGCTTAATTAATTTAACCCTTTAGTTGTTTTTAATGTTCCGTGTTAACCCTTGAACCTTCAGTATAAATAATATTTCCTAATTAACAATAGGAAATATTTAGCTTCACTACCACAGCACACACAATTTCACCCTTAAGACACAGTATTGCTTCTACTTGGATCAGTCCCGTGTCTGATTGGACTCATACCTCATGCAAACTGCCAGCTTTCACATGGTATGGCACACTGACCACCCTTTACAAAGGGTCTTGGGCCGGTTGTTATGGTCTGTACCTAAGTGTGATTAGCATGTTCCTATTTGCCTAAACAAGCTGGACTTTCGGGGAAATTACACTAGAGTTTGAAAAAAACCACTGCAAATGAACTAGGCGTGAAAACACCTTTTGATGCCAGTAAACCTCCGATTCATTAGTTTAATGGGCAGCCATGAATTTGGCCTCAGAACAGGCAACTTCCTGAATCAAAGAGACATTCCTGACAACTTTTTCCCAAGCTATCTTTAAAAATGTGTGAACGTATCATACAGTAATTAGGCTAAATGTGCATCAACCTTTAGATTTAAATTTTCTTTTTGCTAAATGGTGTGTTTCTTAAGATTTGTGTGTAGCACCAAATGTTCTAAACATGATATTTTAGACAATCTTTTGTATAAATAGCATTTCCCAATTTAGGTAGGTGCTAGAAAACATGAAGAGCTTTATTGTTATGTAAATGAGCCTCACCTCGTAGTAGAATGATGCAATAACCAGACAGAAAAGTAAAGGGTGCTCTGTCAGTTTTAAAGAAGGCATTAGTAAAACAAAGAGGATTGATCAGGGGTCTCATTCATAAAACTTTGCGTGGATTCCACAGTGAAAATATGCATGTGCCAAAAACAACGTAGCAAAAAATTTGAAAAAACTTGGTGTACGCCTATTTCTACACAATTTACCCTTATAAATTACCACCATTTTGTAAATGTACATGAATGTGCCTAGGGCCCTGCCTGAAACAATGTACAGTAATGGCCATATTAAAAACTAAGGGTTCAGCCAGTTACCTTACCAACAAGCCAGCCACCAAGTAAAGCACCAACACATCTGTCAAAGCTACTTTGCTACAAAATAAATGAATTGTGGGGTGACCCAGGTCACCGAGTCATTACGTTTGTCAGTATTATCTTATCATAGATCACTTGTGTGTTAATGGAAAGCGACTGCTTGTGGTAAAGTAAAGAAGCTTGACTGAATGCCCTTCATGCAATATGAGTGTAATAAAGTTGTAAAGGAAGCTAAAATACAGTCTGTACATCATATTTATCAGTGTTGGAGTTATTGTTTGCTACAACGACGCACATTCTAATAACGGCTCAGTGATACGATTTACTATTTGTGTGAGTCGTCATTTAGCTGATTTGGCTGCATTTTCCTACATAAATCCAGTGAAGTTGTCATTTCCCAGTTTCTCCAACATGTTGCGT
The DNA here is from genome assembly GCF_016835505.1 of Polypterus senegalus. Classification (NCBI taxonomy): domain Eukaryota; kingdom Metazoa; phylum Chordata; class Cladistia; order Polypteriformes; family Polypteridae; genus Polypterus; species Polypterus senegalus. Next base: position 64,962,621 of record NC_053171.1, on the reverse strand, counting down.
ATGGGTGAGTCTGTGTTGCTGTAAATACTATATACACGCCTTCCCCATCAAGTTTTCTTTTATCAATCCAGAATTTGTGTATGCACGTTTCAAGCCTCTCTCTGCTTATGTAGCCTTTATAAATGAGGCCTCTGGTCTTTTCAGATCTTTTCTGCTGTACTTTAGGAGAACAACTGCTTCTAAGAAATTAGACAGCATTACAATTTTGAGAAAAAATGCTTATTTTATATTATTTATTCATAAAGAAAAAGCTTTCCTTTTTAAATCTTGACATTGGTATGGAAAGCTGCATACGCACATTTAGAGCCTCTTTTTCTGCCAATGCATGTTTTATAATTCACAACCCTGGATTATTATCAAAGACAAAATGTAAACTATACACTAAAAAGTTCCAAGTCTTACAAAGGTTGGCTATTTACAGATTTGAGCTTAGGATTTATCCAGAGACCTGCAGCCTAACCTAACTTCTGGATGACACAAGATGGCAGTGGAAGTTGTTGCCAATGAAATGAAACCTCAAAATCATCATATCCGACTACTTGAAAAAACACATTACCGAAAAACAAATATAATGTTCAATTAAGTAGAAAATTCACAAAATAAGTTAAAGTAAATAATTCACAATACTACTAGTGATAACAAAGGGGCTGGTGGTTGTTGTAGTAGTACGTTATGGTGCAGAACTTCATTAGTACTTTTCTCAGTTTTCAAACTAAGCAACTCTTATCTTTGTCCTGTTTAATAACAATTAAACATCAGTAACATCTATTTCGATTTTTCTAAATTAATATTTAAAGTGTTCCCAGTCAGTCAGTCATTATCTAACCCGCTATATCCTAACTACAGACTCACGAGGGTCTGCTGGAGCCAATCACAGCCAACACTGGGCGCAAGGCTGGAAACAAACCCCAGGCAAGGCGCCAGCCCACCGCAGAAGTGTTCTTTGTATTTGTAATGATTTCTTGGCTGAACTATATAAAACTAATTTCACACGTAAACAATTCTTTTCAGTGATGTTTTTCTAAAAGTCAAACTCCATAGGTTTGGTGCATCTCATTTGTTAGCATTGCTTATTTAGTGCATTAGCAGCACGTTGGCTGATCTGTTACCTCAGCTGGCTTTTGTTTCCCACTCTGTGCAGCTCCAGTTGGAAGCCTCGCTTATGGAAAAAAGATTGACGGCTTTAGAAAAACGAGCCAACATAGTCATCTCAGAGCCTGCGGAGAACGACTTGAAAAACTGCCCATAACCTGCATATTGGTAAAATGTGAAGCTTTTCATTGAGAAAGTCTCAGTCTTATTGTATTAAATGCTGTTTGTTCACGTAGCTTTATTAAAAGAAAAACAAAGCACACATTTATGTAGGGAATCTTTTGCAACACTGTATTTTTAATACTGTACTTTGGATGGGACGTCACTGGAATTGTTGCCTCGCCTCTCAGTGTTGTGTTTCTCTTTTATTTTATTGTTCCATTGGCACAATCTGCTGTTTTTGTTTCCAACTAAATTAAAAAGTAGAAAATAAAAATCTCAAAACCAGAACCATTGGCTATACTTACTGTCTTGCATGGTAATAAGTGAGAGGTGAGAGCTCACAGTTCAATTACTAGGATCCTTGGTATCGTGCAGTTTAAAGATATGCAGCTGTAATCGCTCAAGTGTCATTGCCTGATCATCAGCTTGTGATCAAAAATAAAAAGTACAGCACTGGTCATTTCTTTACTATACAAAGGCCTAAGGAGTTCCAGCTTTTCCATAGCAGCTGCACTATAAATTGGACTGTTGGTCTTATAGTAATAATTGACCAGCAGCTGAATTTGTTTCATGTCCCAATTGACAACTGCATGAAATCTGTATTTTGGTTTAATGCAATAATTTACAAGCAGTTTGTTATTAAAGGTAGAACAAAAAAGGATAACCATCCATTATCCAACCCGCTATGTCCTAACTATAGGATAACCATAGATGTGTAATTAACAATTCATGACATTATTGTATGTGGTACAAGGATTTTTTAATTGAATAAAGCCCATATGGATATCTCCAAAATTTTTAGTAAAGGCAAAATATTAACCTGCATGAACTTTAGAACTGTAGATACTGGGTTCACTGAATTGAAAAGAATGACTTTAATTGATAAAATATACTGTGCGGCATTAATAGAAGGTGTCCAAAATCCTAGTGCTGGACTATCACTATAACAAAAATGTTTTTTTTTTTGCCCTGGCTATTTCTTTCTCAATTTCTAAACGTTGCTTATTGTCATCAAGAACCTTTACTGTTCAACGGTCAATTCAGATACCATGCACCAATGAACCTTCTCCATTTGTATTCAGCCCTGGCTTGATGGTATCAAAATGGCCACAAGCTTTCACTGCGAACAATTTGCTCATTATGTTTACTGTTTTAGAAATGTCAGATATCTCAGTGGCTTTTTCAGTCACTAAACTTGTGCAAGGCCAAGAATTTGACTCCCCTGTACAAATTAAGCATTTGTCTACAGTGCTGTGAAAAAGTATTTGCCCCCTTCCTAATTTTTTTTTTTTTGCATGTTTGTCACACTTAAATGTTTCAGATCAAACAGATTTAAATATTAGGCCTGGATGTGGCAAGTGAAATTGAACTTGGCTTTCCAAAAAATATGATTAACCACAGTTACTTCATGATTTAACAAGGGGGGCAATTACTTTTTCACATAGGGCCATGTAGGTTTGGATATTTTTTTCCTTAATAAATAAATTCATCACTTAACAAGTGCATTGTGTGTTTACTTGAGTTATCTTTGTCTAATATTTAAATTTGTTTGATGATCTGAAACATCTAAGTGTGACAAACATGCAAAACAAATAAGAAATCAGGAAGGGGCAAATACTTTTTCACAGCATTGTATAATTCCCAAATTATTTGTCCTTCCTTTCTTAGAGAGAAATCAGATATGGGTACAATTTCTCATTTCCTTCATCTGTTCCTCAAAACTGGGTCTAAACAGATACAGAAATCTGTCATCAGCACATAATTCAAGCAAATCACATGCTCACCTGTAATGCCTTCTTAGATCATTACTTTTATTTGCAGTCCACAACGGTTACTGCCTTTTTGCCTAGATTTGCTCCCTGGGTTTCATGTCTCTAAATGGACCCTTTTCTTCAGTGTCTAGAGAAAACCCAAGCAAAATGACAACTTTTATTGGCTAACTAAGAAGATTACAATATGCAAGCTTTCAAAGCAACTCAGGCCCCTTCTTCAGACAAGATGTAATACAGAAATTGGAGTTCCCTGTGTTTATATACACACTAGGACAAGAAACAACATTGGTAAATCTTTAAATGAAAAATCTTAAATTTAAAAAACTAATACATTTATTCAGGCTAAGATTAATTTAACAAGAGAGAGAAGATCTTTGGATAAGATAACTGTCCAACAAAGTCTTTTGAAGTTTGTAATGAGTTTTTCAGAACAATGTGGATCATTAGACAGGTTATCTGTGTCAGTCTGAGAGATGCAAGTAATCCTCATATCTGGCCATAAAACTCTTGTCTTGATTCAAGCCATGTTGTAATGTATTACATTTTAACATGAGTTTAACTTCCCATTCTTTTCTCTCTTGCTGTGTTTTGAAGTTGCCCATAAGCACTGTGACTTTAAGTCCCTCTCACAGTGTCCATGCCTGTTGAAGTGACCCGCTACAGGAACATCTGTATCGCCACGTTTAATGTGGAACCTAGATAGATAGATACTTTATTAATCCCAAGGGGAAATTCACATAATCCAGCAGCAGTATACTGATACAAAGAAACAATATTAAATTAAATAGCAATAAAAATGAAAAAATGAAAATAAAATTAATGTTAGCATTTACTCCTCTGGGTGGAATTGAAGAGTCGCATAGTGTTGGGGAGGAACGATCTCCTCAGTCTGTCAGTGGAGCAGGACAGTGACAAAAGTCTGTCACTGAAGCTACTCCTCTGCCTGGAGATGACACTGTTATGTGGATGCAGTGGATTATTCATGATTGACAGGAGTTTGCTTAATGCCCGTCGGCTCTGCCACAGATGTTGAACTGTCCAACTTTACTCCTACAATGGAGCCTGCCTTCTTAACAAGTTTGTCTTTATGCTGCCTCCCCAGCACACCACCGCGTAGAAGAGGGCACTCGCCACAACCGTCTGGTAGAACATCTGCAGCATCTTATTGCAGATGTTGAAGGATGCCAACCTTCTCAGAAAGTATAGTCTGCTCTGACCTTTCTTACATAGAGCATCAGTATTGGCAGTCCAGTCCAATTTGTCATCCAGCTGCACTCCCAGATATTTAAAGGTCTGCACCCTCTGCACAGTCACCTCTGATGATCACAGGGTCCATGAGGGGCCTGGGCCTCCTAAAATCCACCACCAGCTCCTTGGTTTTGCTGGTGTTAAGGTGTAAGTGGTTTGAGTCGCACCATTTAACAAAGTCTTTGATTAACTTCTGTACTCCTCCTCCTGCCCACTCCTGATGCAGCCCACAATAGCAGTGTCATCAGCGAACTTTTGCACGTGGCAGGACTCTGAGTTGTATTGGAAGTCTGATGTATATAGATTGAACAGGACCGGAGAAAGTACAGTCCCTCGGCGCCCTGTATTGCTGCACACAATGTCAGACCTGCAGTTCCCAAGACGCACATATTGAGGTCTGTCTGTAAGATAGTCCACAATCCATGCCACCAGGTGTGAGTCTACTCCCATCTCAGTCAGCTTGTCCCTAAGGAGCAGAGGTTGGATGGTGTTGAAGGCGCTAGAGAAGTCCAAAAACATAATTCTTACAGCACCAATGCCTCTGTCCAGGTGGGAGAGGGATCGTGTAGCATATAGATGATGGCATCCTCCGCTCCCACCTTCTCCTGGTATGCGAACTGCAGAGGGTCGAGGGCGTGTGGACCTGTGGCCTCAGGTGGTGAAGCAGCAGCCGCTCCATGGTCTTCATCAGATGTGACGTCAGAGCAACAGGCCGGAAGTCATTCAGCTCACTAGGACGTGATACCTTTGGGACAGGAGTGATACAAGATGTTTTCCAAAGCCTTGGGACTCTCCCTGTTCAAGGCTCAGGTTGAAGATGCGCTGTAGAGGACTCCCCAGTTCCAACGCACATGCCTTCAGCAGTCGTGGCGATACACCATCTGGACCCGCTGCTTTGCTGGCACAAAGTCTTTTCAGCTCTCTGCTCACATGGGCTGCTGTAATTGTGGGTGGGGATGTCTCACCTATGCTGGTATCAGCAGAAGGATGGTTGGAGGATGCAGTACTCGAGGTGAGAGTGGGTTAGTGGTCAAACCTATTAAAGAAGTTGTTCATTTGGTTTGCTCTCTCCACGCCTGTCTCATGGCGGCACCCGCTTGAGCTGCAGCCAGTGATAATCTTCATCCCATCCCATACTTCCTTCATGCTGTTGTTTTGCAACTTCTGCTCCAGCTTTCTCCTGTACTGCTCTTTCACTGCCCTGAGCTGGACTCGGAGTTCCTTCTGCACGCGCTTGAGCTCATGCTGATCACCACCTTTAAAAGCCCTTTTCTTCTGGTTCAAAAGGCCCTTGATGTCACTTGTAACCCATGGCTTGTTGTTAGCATAGCAGCGTACTGTTCTTACTGGAACTACAATGTCCATACAGAAGTTGATGTAATCAGTTGTGCATTCAACAGCCTCTTCAATGTTCTCACTATGTGACCCAAGCAATATATCCCAGTCTGTAGTTCCAAAGCAGTTTCTCAGAGCCTGCTCTGCCTCAGGGGACCACTTCCTGAATGAGCGTGTAGTTGTAGGTAGCGCCCTCACTCTTGGTTTGTATTGAGGCTGAAGGATTTGGTCTTGTCCGATGTGAGAGATGGACGTCTGAAGTGGAGCTTCGCTAGCAGTGGTGCTATTTTTCATATTATTTGCTTATTATTCTGAGATATCCTGTATTTATTCAACCCGAGAGGGACTGCTACAGTATATGTAAGCACATATAAACATGGCCAACAAGAAGGGAGGTTCGAAAGAATCGAAAACTAAAGCTACATCCAAGCTGCGATTAGCAAGCCCTAGTTCGAGATACGGCTACTCAGAGACAGACCTGGATCAGATGGGCGAAAGCACAGACTCCTCGGGACCACGGTCCGCTACATCGTAGCCGGCTGAGAGCAAAAAAGGGGAGCGAAGGTACGATCGTGAGTGCAGATGTGGATAGCTCGCCGATTGGAGAAGATTACCTGAAACTGGAAAGGGCCGGGAAGTCCGCGGATTCAATTACGCAATTATGCGGGACACCGGCTTCAGCAAAGTCTGCTGCTTCATCCACGGTACAAGAAGGCACAATTGAACTATCTGAACTGAAGGTGTTGCTCGCTGAGCTCACGCAAGATATAAAGAAAAGCAAGAAGACTAATGAGAAAGCAACGGCAAAGGCACTTGAGAGACTGAAACAGGAATTGAAACAGGAGATGAAACAGGCCAATGAATGGCTGCGACATGAATTCCAACAGGAAATCCAACAGGCAAATGAAAGGCTGCATCAAGAGGTGCAACTTGAACTTCGACAGGTGCTGGGTAAAAATGAAGAGCGCATTCAGGAAAACTCGGTTAAACTGAGCATGCTTGCTGATCAATTGGATCATCTTAAGGAGACATTCACGAATCGGATTGAAATGGCCAAACATTTAGCTGCCAGTTCCGAATGCAAAAAACTCGGAGAAAAACTTGGAGACAGACTGGCTGCTTTAGAAGATGGGAGTAGAAGGTATAATGTCAGAATTGAAGGTCTGCCGGAGAATCGAGAAAGTTCAAACCCTGTGAAATTCGCAGCTGAACTTTTTTCTAAAATAATCGGGGGCGACTTTAAAGCAGAATCTGAGATAGCAGCGCTTATACAGCGTACGCGGATCAAACACCGTCAGACAACGACCAAGATCTTTTATAGTTCGTTTTGAACGATTATCATTTAAGCTAAAGGTGATGGCACTCCTCAGAAACAAGGAAGATATTATTTATGAAAATAACCACATTCGTATCTTCCCAAACTTCTCTCCAGCAACAGCTATTAAACGCGCAGCCTTCTATAAATTTAAACAGCGGCTACCGCAAGCCAGTGTCAAATACAGCCTCCTGTATCCGGCAGAACTGAAAGTGGAATGGCAAGGTCAATTTTATGTCTTCGCTAGCAAGGAAGAAGCAGAAAATGAGTTAAGAAAGCTGATCCCGGGACTATTCTGATACACAATAGTGAGTCATGGCGGTAAATGATAAATCAAGGATTAATAATCTACTGTCTGATCTATTCATTTTAAAATAAAGTTTATTTGTTAGAGGTACGGCTTGATATTTAGATTCTACCTCAGTACATTATCCAGGCCACAGGTCTTGGAGGTGTAGCTGCCGGCTGGGAAGGAGTCGGCCGTTACAATACTGCCGACTTGAACATCACATAAAGGGATCATTTTCCTGCATATCATCTAATGTTGTCTACTTAATTCTCTGCATGAAATGTCCTGACACTGCACTCTATGTGGGAGAAACTGGACAAACACTCCGCCAGAGAATGAATTTACACAGATTCCACATTAAACATGGCAATACAGATGTTCCTGTAGCGGCCCACTTCAACAGCCATGGACACTGTGAGAGGGACTTTAAAGTCACAGGGCTTATGGGCAACTTCAAAACACAGCAAGAGAGAAAAGAATGGGAAGTTAAACTCCTGTTAACATTTAATACATTACAACATGGCCTGAATAGAGACAAGAGTTTTATGGCGAGATATGAGGATTGTTTGCATCTCTCAGACTGACACAGATTGTTTTGAAAAACTCACTACAAACTTCAAAGAACTTTGTTGGACAGTTACCTTATTCAAAGATCTTGACCATACATTGTTCTTCTCTCTCTTGTTAAATTAGTCTTAGCCTGAATGAATTTATTTTTTACATTTAAGATTTTTCATTTAAAGATTTACCAATGTTGTTTCTTGTCCTAGTGTGTATATAAACACAGGGAACTTCAGTTTCTGTATTACATCTTGCCTGAAGAAGGGGCCTGAGTTGCCTCGAAAGCTTGCATATTGTAATCTTTTTAGTTAGCCAATAAAATGTGTCATTTTACTTGGCTTTTCTCTACATTCATAATGGCTAACATGGTACAACACCCTAGTACTTCAGTATCTTTACTAACGTATCCAAGATGAAGTGTGTAAAAACTAAACCTCCTCCCCAGACAACATCTGCTATTAAAAAAAAAATACCAGGATGTATACGAATAGATTTGGAAGATTGATATTGAACATTAAGCTTTGCCAGGGTTTGAAAAGCACAAGTCTACAAGCTCAGCACATCTCCACGGCCATTTTGTTTTGTAGATGCATTATCAGTATGGTCCATTCTACAAATGTTCCACTGCCTAAAACTATTAACAGAAAATACATTTCTATTATATTTTGCATATCTGCTATATACCACCTTCTTGGGGATGTGATGGAGGAATGACACGTCTAGGAATGTTACTTACCTCAGCATCGTACCATTATGTCACATCCAGCCAATGGTGCCCTGCCGAGTTTTATTTAACAGCTTCAGACAGTACTATCAGCTGAAGCGACCCTTGGACGTCTTCATGTCTTCCTCTGGAGACTGCCTATATTCTGTTTCCATCTAAAGCCTTTGTTGCAGTTAGAGATTCTAATTATGCAGAGTATAGTACCTGGGCACCCACCTTCCCCTTCCTTATGTCCTGACCGATAATGCACAAGGTTTTCCTTTAAACTCATGTAACAAGACGAGACATCAGACATTGTAAAGGTTTGGGGCAGCTACCCGTATAATATTTTCCTTGCTGCAAAAGTAAAGAATTGTAAGACCAGAGTAGTTGACAAGACTGGGTCCAAAACAGAACTGAATTCCTGAGGAAGGCACTGAGGCTTAATAGGAGGTCTGGGGGAAGTGTTGTCGTCCTCGGGGCCGGAAGTGACGTGTCCCGAGTTGAGGCAGTGGTTCCTTGCGCGATTTCCCGGGAAAGTTCTGCATGGGACTTAAGGCGCTTTTCCACTGCATAGTACGGCACAGCACGGTTCAGTACAGCTCACCTTGGTTCGGCTCAGTTCGGCTCGGTTTGCATTTCGACTGCAGTTTAGTACCGCTTTAGAGTGGGCGGGATTATTCACGTGTCGTTATAGTTGCGCTGCCTCTACTGCCGTGACACTGTGGAACTTTTACAACAACACGCAGACAACGACAACACTTTAGCTCGACGACGCGCAAGGTTAAGCATCTAAAAAAAGCACATCACTAGCTAACTTTTATCACTGTTGCAAAGCATAAAATGAACTTAACTGCCAGTGTAACATTAAAATGCTGATTCTGTATATTACAGATCTTCCACATTTTTCAAAAAAGTCGCCGCAACAGACCATCTGTTTGGACATTTAACCGTGCTTCAGAGTGGTGGGATGTGATTGTTCCCGGTTTTACAAACACTCAGTGGCTGGAGAACTTTCGAAACTTCCGCGTGTGTGTACCTTTAAAGAAAAGAATAGCCAGTGACGCAGTAATGACGATTTTCTCCGGCCAATCAGTGACCAGCAGAGTTTACACGTCACATTTTGGTAACGGTTCGGCACGCTTGGAACCTCGGCTGAGGTGGTACTAAAAAAAGGACCAGGTACCAGGTACTGTTCCCAGTGGAAAGCCCCGCAAAAGTGAGCTGAACTGAACCGTGTCGTGCCGTACTATGCAGTGGAAAAGTGGCTTTAGAAAGAGACTTGGTGTACCCTACCGCCCCTTGGCCAGATGTGTTACCATTATTCTTTATGCCCTTCAGCTGCCTCCTATTCGCATGTGTGTGACACTCAGAAATGGCAAACATAAAGCTCATTACTGCAGAAAGATAAATAAATGTTAAAACATTTATAGTTGCTTTTTAGATGAAAACTCTTGCCCGGATGTTGACACAGAACCAAAATACTGCATGTTTTATCATAAAAAAGTGTTCACAAAAGGCACTTTAACCTGAAATGTTACCATACTGGTGGACAAATTAATGCTGGAAATGCCTAAATTGTTGGCGTTGATTTACATATAACATTCCCTCAATTTTCAACATAACCCCAATAGTTATACCCTATAGCACTTTATTCCCATGGAAATGAACACCTTAGCAGGGGTCTGAAACTGCTCTTCTCAGGGGGTGCACTCCTTCCAGGATTCACGGTTTAAGTACTGTATGGTCTGCCTCTGCATCGCTTCACCTTAAAGGGCTACATGTATGAATACCTTAGCAAAGGCCAAGAGCTGTGCTTCACACCCAGAGAATTACCTTTGACAGGGCTACACAAGTACTCTTTTAACAGTACCCAAAAGCTTTCTTGAAAAGTATTCTCTTCCTAAGTTATGGGCATGGACGTCCAATCACTACTCCTGAAAGAACTCGGCCTGATTGAAGACAGCTCATTACATTAACACTCATAAGTCACTGCAAAATGACCATAAATAAAAGACAAATTGAGTGAGTTAATACCCAAACTGTATTACTTATGTTTATTTGTGGGATAAAACAGGTATAAATGCTAGATATGAAAAACATAAAACCTGAATGATTTATATTGTGGTCGCATAGCGAGGTTGGTATCAAATGGCTACAGTATTAGTTGTTGCAGTCTTTGCCACGTGAGATTCCTGGGAGCAGAGGAATGGTGGGAGGCCGATCTTACTGAGTTGTCTTCTCTCTCAGGCGGTTGGGGCGTCTATGAAAGGGTTTTTTTTTTTTTTTAAATCCTTTCCATTATAGGGTGCCTTTGATATTTAACACAAGATCTTGGATCAGTCAAAAATCAAACAACTTATAAATTCCCATCATCTGGTTAGTTGTACGTGAGGTTACTTTTAGCTAACCATGAGAAACAAGTTAACTTACAAAGTTCCAAGCCCTTATTTCACATCTTCTTACAAGTATACAGTACCCACACTGGCTAGTTTTTCTAAGCTTAAACATACAGTATACACCGATAAAATAATATTTATTTCTACATTTATCTTGCCAGAATTCTTTAATCAATTTGTATGCATTTCAAGCGTTTCTTACCTTCTGAAAAACATCTTATGAGCTAACATTAGCTTTCCAGTATGAGCGCTGAGCATACACTTTATTCACGTAAGAGCTACATCTATCAAAATAATTCTAAATAAAAACACTAAAATAAATGCACATTCGGTATCCTTGTTACACTGCAAACATCTTTTCTTAAATATAATTCCTTATAATTTAGCATTTTTTTTAAAATTTGTCTTTGTAAAAACTATTTTTAATAACTAATATTTCCAAGGAATATAAAGAGCTACCATTTCTTTACTGGGTATTTTTAAAAAAGCAAATAAACATATCTGTGTATTGAATAATTAAAAACATGAACAAAATAAAAGCAACATCATATACAAGAAACGTCATATTTACTCATTTGTGGTATCTGCACTCTCGCAGTTAGGAGACCTGGTTCGCTTCCCAGGTCCTCTCAGTGTGGAGTTTGCATGTTCTCCCCATGTCTGCGTGGGTTTCCTCCCACAGTCCAAAGACATGCAGGTTAGGTGCATTGGCGATTCTAAATTGTCCTTAGTGTGTGCTTGGTGTGTGTGTGTGTGCCCTGCCCGGGGTTTGTTTCCTGCCCTGTGCCCTGAGTTGGCTGGGATTGGCTCCAGCAGACCCCCCCACCCCCCCCCGAGACCCTGTAGTTATGATATAGCAGGTTGGATAATTGATGGATGGATGATATCTGCACTTTCAAATTCATGTTTACCAAATGCCTAGGAAAAAAGTTTAATGTCTGTTGACACAAAAGGGTCCTTAATTAAATGCTCAGTACCATGCACCTTCTTAGACTAAGTACAATTAAAATGAAACAATATAGGAAATAATTGACTTGATTACTTTTATGTTATGATGATTGATCCCACTAGACAAAGTAAAAATCATGGAGTTATTATTGCAACGGGTAGTGTGACAAAACAGTGTAGCTCAACTCCTTTAAAAGTGCAGTTTTTACCACTGTGTCTACGACCAACACTTGAACAGCTTAGGCTTTGTTTCTTATTACCATTAAATAAACATTAAAGTTTTATGATAAACTTCATTAGTGCTGTAGTGACAATCACTAGGTCTCCTTCGATCGTATGCCTTCATGCTGTACAATTTACAATTACTACAGTACAGGTGCTGGTCATAAAATTTGAATATCATGACAAAGTTGACTTGTTTCAGTAATTCCATTCAAAAGGTGAAACTTGTATATTAGATTCATTCGTTAGACACAGACTGATGTATTTCAAATGTTTATTTCTTTTAATTTTGATGATTATAACTGACAACTAATGAAAGTCCCAAATTCAGTATCTCGGCAAATTAGAATATCAAATGCAAAAAAAGGATTTTTAGAAATGTTGGCCAACTGAAAGGTATGAACATGAAAAGTATGAGCATGTACAGCACTCAATATTTAGTTGGGGCTCCTTTGGCCTGGATTACTGCAGCAATGCGGCGTGGCATGGAGTCGATCAGTCTGTGGCACTGCTCAGGTGTTATGAGAGCCCATGTTGCTCTGATAGTGGCCTTCAGCTCTTCTGAATTGTTGGGTGTGGCGTATTGCATCTTCCTCTTCACAATACCCCATAGATTTTCTATGTGGTTAAGGTCAGGCGAGTTTGCTGGCCAATCAAGAACAGGGATACCATAGTCCTTAAACCAGGTACTGGTAGCTTTGGCACTGTGTGCAGGTGCCAGGTCCTGTTGGAAAATGAAATCTGCATCCCCATAAAGTTCGTCAGCAGCAGGAAGCATGAAGTGCTCTAAAACTTCCTGGTAGACGGCTGCGTTGACCTTGGACCTCAGAAAACACAGTGGACCAACACCAGCAGATGACATAGCACCCCAAACCATCACTGACTGTGGAAACTTTACCCTGTACCTCAAGCAACATGGATTCTGTGCCTCTCCTCTCTTCCTCCAGACTCTGGGACCTTGATTTCCAAAGGAAATGCAAAATTTACTTTCATCAGAGAACATAACTTTGGACCACTCAGCAGCAGGCAAGTCCTTTTTGTCTTTAGCCCAGGCGAGACGCTTCTGACGCTGTCTCTTGTTCAAGAGTGGCTTGACACAAGGAATGCGACAGCTGAAACCCATGTCTTGCATACGTCTGTGCGTGGTGGTTCTTGAAGCACTGACTCCAGCTGCAGTCCACTCTTTGTGAATCTCCCCCACAGTTTTGAATGGGTTTTGTTTCACAATCCTCTCCAGGGTGTGGTTATCCCTATTGCTTGTAAACTTTTTTCTACCGCATCTTGTCCTTCCCTTCGCCTCTCTATTAATGTGCTTGGACACAGAGCTCTGTGAACAGCCAGCCTCTTTAGCAATGACCTTTTGTGCCTTGCCCTCCTTGTGCCAGGTGTCAATGGTTGTCTTTTGGACAACTGTCAAGTCAGCAGTCTTCCCCATGATTGTGTAGCCTACAGAACTAGACTGAGAGACCATTTAAAGGCTTTTGTATGTGTTTTGAGTTAATTAGCTGATTAGAGTGTAGCACCAGGTGTCTTCAATACTGAACCTTTTCACAATATTGTAATTTTCCGAGATACTGAATTTGGGCCTTTCATTAGTTGTCAGTTATAACCATCAAAATTAAAAGAAATAAACATTTGAAATACATCAGTCTGTGTGTAATGAATGAATCTAATATACAAGTTTCACTTTTTGAATGGAATTACTGAAATAAATCAACTTTTGTCATGATATTCTAATTTTATGACCGGCACCTGTAACTACTGTTGCTTGCTGGAGCAAATGAAGGCCAAGGGTTAAATCCTGCAAGAGTCACACAAATCTGCCCTGAAAACTGTTGTGGTGACATGAGGTGCATAGAAAAGTCAGACACACCCAAAAGATTCAATTTAAATTGCAGCAAAACTAGGTCTGCAATCGTGCATAAATAAAACTTTAGCATGTCTTACCTTTGGGGTCTGTATGTTATCACATTTGGTTTGGGCTCAGGAAAAACGTCAAACAATATGATAAAAACACAAGTGTATTAAGAGCTTTAATGGATTGCGTTTATGTATAGTTTTTCCATAGCACTACACCAAACACAGTGGCCTTTTGGAATGCTGTTTGTGAGATGATCCAAACACAAATAACTACTCTGCTGATTTGTAGGATTTCTGGGTAGTTGCCATAATTCAGAAGTTTGAAATGTCCCAAAAAATTCCACACAAGAGCAGCAATAATTAAAAAAGGACACAAATAAAGACAAAACAAAATACACTCTAGTGCTCCAATGGCACCATGCTGCTTTTATTGCTGCAGAAGTTTTGATACAGAGGTTGCAAATATACAAAACCATTTCACATGAATTCTCATTTCCATTAACATATCAACATATTCTCATCTGTGAAGTGCATAGTTCAATGCAAACTGTGTCAAAACAAATATACCAGTTAAAACAAATGTCCCAGAATTGTATAACCAAAAAAAAGAAAAAAAAAGAAAAACTAAGATTGTGGACGAAAAGCATGTAATTAAATGTACAGACAACATGATTTATAAAATAAAAAAAGGACAAATACTAGTCTACCTATGCCATTTCAAATACTCTAATTTTACCAGTCAACGTGCCTAACTGAATTGAACTATTATCAATACAATGCTCACCCTTCAAAGCTATTTTATGTAAAACACAAATATGTGTGTAAAAAAAAAAAACAAAAAGAATGGCCGAAACACTAAAACTTTCTTTTTTTCCTTTTTCCTTTCTATGTGAAAATGTCAGCTGCTAGTAAACTTTGTACACGTTGGATATGTGAATTCAGCAAAGCATTCATTTTTTGTTCCTTGAGTATACACAGTACAGATATATTTCACATTCTTGGTTCATCACTACCAGAAGTGTCAAGTCCACATAAAGCTTTTACCTGAAAACTTCTGATGGAAAACGGCAAAAGGACCAAAATATTAAGTTGATCAGACTAATTACAGAGCTTTTAAAGCTTTAAGGATAAAGAAATAACACCGTAGCTCATGGGTGCAAAGTTTTATTTTATATATGAACTGAAGCATATAAATCAAACGCATGGCAACGTGTGGTGTCAGGTGCACCAAAATTAATAATCTTTAAAAGAACTTAAAATTTGAGAAAACTAAATCTTACAAGAGTTTTTCTAATTAAAAGTTGTTTCTATACCGAACATCAATGTTTTCATGAACAAGAACTGGCTGGCAAACTTCCTTCTGGAGAATTATTGAGGAGGATGCTACTGAAACAGGAGTTGAACCAAATTTGATACCTGCTGCTACATGTGCTTTTGGCAGAACATTTCATTTACATTTTAAAATTTCAACCAAATGCTACTTTCTCAAAATACTGTTCCAAATAGCAAACACCTTGATCACCAGAAAAGGATATGTTTATATCAATAGCACATCAGCAAGTTAAGTGAGGTGATACTGCCTTAATGCTTTAAAGTTTCCAGCCCAGCTAGTATGTAGGTCTGAGGACTGGTTTACCAAATATAGGAACAACTAACTGCCTTGTAACAGATAATCAGGAGATGTGCTCCAAATTTGTTCCACAAGGTCACAGGCATCAGGATTTCAAAAATACACACACATGGCGTGGTTTAAGATATTAAGATGCAGACGGCAGGTGTGAAAAAAACAACTGTTCATAATTGACTACAAAGGAGACTTAAAAAAATAAATTAAAATTAAACATAACCTTGCTGCTTTTGTCATGAGATCTTATATCACCAGAAAACTTGAAAGGATTATGAGTGTTAATAAAAAAAAAATGTATACAAATACAATTGTCAGAAATGTGTCCAACCAAGTCTAATTATGCTTTTTGCACCAAAACCTCCGATTAAGATCAAAAGCACTAAAACAGAACACTTTAATCAGACTAAATATTCATTGTATTAACACAGAGAAAGCCATGTAACTTAGTGGCTTCATAGACAACAGTTACAAAATGCACATCAGTACACCCTCTACTTGTTCAATACATTGGAACTTTTTTGTACTATTGCTTTTTCAAATATCACCTAAATCTGCATTATGCATTCCTTTCCAGGATTAACTAATTTTAACACTTTTGACAACATGCATATTCTTATTTGCAGTACCTTGTCTTTAAGTTAAAAAAAAAAAAAAAAAATCCTTTCTCATGATAAATTATAAAAACATGGCAAAAGGTTAAGTGCTGTTAGCTTGTTTTTTGAAGATATTGTGGTACTGACAACGTGTTCATACAGAATATGTTGTTAACACCAGTCGTCCATTCATTGCTGATGTTTACTAAGAAAAGAGCTATTCAAGACCACACTTAAGACTGGTCAAGAAAGTTTACAGTTCACTTATCTACAGAGGAGTTTGTTGTAGAAGTGTACCCCCAGTACATCCATCTTTTTCATTTAGCAAGGATTCATTGTGAAATGTGGAATTTGCTGCAAGGTTTTCAAATAATAGTAAAAAAAAAAAAAAATCTCCAGCTAGGTTTACTAAAAGGAATACACTTAGCAAATTAAAAACAATACTTCATGAGTTTGGCATTTAAAAATGAAAGAATGATAGTGCTAAAAAAATATGTAGGGATCCCTTGCTGGTATCTCTTCTGGCTCTGTATTCAATGTAAGGAATGTTAAACCTGTTGGTTATATTAGTTATAGGAGAAAAAAAAACACACACACACACAAAAAAAAATAAAAAAATAAAAAAAATAAAAAACTACTGAAGGAAATTATCACCACTGACTTAGGGAGATCTGAATCTGGACAGGAATTTATTTACAGCAAAAAAAAAATATCTCAAAGATTTTTTTCAATTGGTTCATTTTTATAATACAAGCTACACAAATATTGTGTTTGAGCAGACAAGTGAAAAAGCTGTCTAAAAGAACTGGAAAATCGTTTGTTCATAACTTTGCACCCACATAATACACCAGAAATACAGGACTGTTCAAGTCCATTCATGCAGTACAAGTAAAAATATAGACAGATTTCTACCGTTAATCCAGCTAATAAAACTTGCCTCCTTTCTCCTACATTATTTAACAATAATCACTATACATGTTTATTCATTCTACCTACTGTATGATCGTATCATTCCAACACTAGTTCATGCATAACATTATTATTGCTTCTAATATTCTAATATCAAAATATGGCTTAATTTGCATTAGGATTTACCTAGATGGTGTGCTATCTGAAGTTGAAAATATGAGGTATTTTGCACTTAAAATATGTTTAGCTAAGCACTACTCTACTTTCTATAACTAGAACTAATTCATTAGTAATTATGTAATAATTTATATGACAAAAATATAATCGACATCCTAGGGCAAGTAATCAGAGGCTGAGTCATCCTTTTTATTTTTTTAAGCATGTAATAATGTTTAATCAATGGCAGGACACTAACTTATTGGCTTCTAGGGGGTCTGGCTAATTAATTTAAATAAAATCAAAACATTTTTCTATACAGAGAATGCGGGAGCATCAGACCAAATTTGGACTCTCAGCCTATGAATCATTTTCATACTTAATTAAAAATAATTAAAAACGTTAAAGTAGTGAGAATACCACTAATATATAATTGTTATTAACAAAAAAATTAGCAAGCTCAATGCTTAACTCTAAAAATACTGTGAAAAATGTATCTGCTACTGAATACCCAAGTACTACATTTCTGTAGCCTGATATTCACTAAAACAGCTTTGCAATTGAATCTCACTTAGCACTCTTACTTTGTTCCAGAGGTCAAAGGATTACAACAGATTACACAATAAAGACTTGTTTAATACAAGAAAAGGGCATTCAGGAGTGATGAAACTCTCTCAGTTTTGTGTGGTTCAAAGCATATACTACACACACAACTGAGTGCTGAAAAAAGGTAAGCACCATGTAATTGAGCATTGGATTTTGTATTTTATTATGCTTTCTTTCACATTTCATGCTTTTACTTTAATAACAGGGTGGTGTAATGGCGCAATGGTAGCACTGCTATCTCACAGTAAGGAGACTAGGGTTCACGTCCTGGGTCGTCCCTGTGTAGAGCTTGCATGTTCTCCCTGTGTCTGCTTGAGTTTCCTCTGGGTGCTCTGGTTTCCTCCCACAGTCCAAAGGTAAGAAGGTTAGGTGAACTGGAGATGTTAAATTGGTCACAAGAAATTGGGCGGTGTGTGTGTGTGTGTGTGTTTGCCGTGCAATGGAATGGTACCCTGTGCAGGTTCTGTTCCTGCCTTGCTCTCTGTGCTTTCAGGGATATGCTCAAACACCCTCTGCGACTATGTTCAGGGCTAAACGGGCTAGAAAATGACTTTAATAATAGTATGTAAAACACTCTGGAATTAAGCAAGGTGATGCTAAACAATGTTCAGCACTGTATGTATAAAATGGTTTAAGAAGCTGTTCATGTAAATTTTGTTTTCCTATATTTATTTTATCTGTTTCCTACTCTTTTTCATTATACAATATTCAATACTGCCAAAACTTTTAAAGAACACACAATTACCTTTTTGTGGTACATACAGACTGTTCAAAATGTACACACTGAACATGAGGGGCTAACAAGAAAACAATAAATGAAAAAAAAAAACAAAAAAAAAAAACATGCTGAATCTTAGCATACAAAGCACAAATATAACTAACTCTCCTTTGGTTAATGGAAAAATGAATAAATTGAATAAAGGGCAGTCTAGACCCAACTATGCTCTAGTATTGGAAAAGTGCTGTAAAGTGTTAAAAGGGTTTCTGAAGGCAGACTTTGGTTTTGCAGCCTCCATTTATTACTGTATACTTGTACAGTATTTTATTTTAGATTTACATTACAAAGATAACTAAACCTAATGGATTATTTAAAACTGAACACATAACTAAATGTTCCATGTTATTGTGTCACGAAAATCAGTTTTGTTGAAATGCCTAGAAGTCTACAAATTAAACACCCCCCACCACCCAACGCCTACAGTACTCTAAATATGTTCAGTGCCTTTTCGGTTTGCAAAATAAAATATAATAAAATAAAAACAAACAACCTGGATGCCTCATTCTCTTACCACACCTCCAATAGATATCAATTCTTGTTAAAATTGCTAGTTTTGCAAGCATTGCTAACATGCATGGCTACTAACATGGCACTATCATGTGCTGTTAAGCTAATACGCATGGAACTATACATTTTAAAATGGAAGACGTTGGTGATTTTGTTGTTCTTAAACAACTTGTCACTTGTTTCACAATTATTTATAAAGAACATATTGCACATACCCACATACTTAGGTGATATTAAAAACAAGAAAAACAACTAAAAAAAAATAAAACACTTTGTTTCTATCAGCTATCCACTTAGTTCTGAAACATAATCCTTTACTCTTCCCTAAAAGGCAGTTTTAATGTTGCATTTTGAATCAAATGAAAAGAAATAGAAAATTGTCCAGCACTGATCAGTCCAGACTTTGGCCTGAGTAGTATGACTTGGAATCAATTAGCTATTTTAAGAATGGTACAAAAAATTGGATAACAGTTGGTTTTAAAAAAATAATCTCCTCAGAAAAATGTAGTAAAATTTCCTTTCAGTATACTGATGTCTGTCGAGGTTATCCAACCTGTGATAGTCCTTATATTAGGTGTAAGAATTAACTAAAAACAAAAGTGTAAACAATCTTTTGCAGAATTATAGGAAAAAAACTCTTAAGAAATACATTGTAAGGGTTCAGCCATGCAAAGCTTTAGTACAGTAATCTAATAATCTATAGCCCAAAAAGAAAAAAAAAAAAAAAAAAAAACAAAACACCCATAAACATTTACACAGTTGCTCTGTAACAGAAGGACTAGTAGCTCAGGACATCTAGTGATTCTTCTGTCATCAAATACACAACATTCATACCACAGTTCAAAGGGCAGAAAATAATTAAATATTTTTCCTGTCTGTAAACTAAGTGCAAAATGTTAAATAAACACTTCCACTGCAAATGCATAAGTAGTACGAAAACTGATTTTTTACCACTTTACCTTGATTTGCTCATTTTGTTAACTGTGTTTCACTATATCCTACACCTCTTCCGAACAAGCTTATTTGTCACTGCAGAGTGTCTAAACAGACACTGAAAATCCTAACTTTTCGAAACAAAAGCAAACCTAAAATATTCTGTTCTTCGTTTCAATAAACAACTACTTAGCCTTACGCCATCAGTTAAAAAAAAAAAATACATATCCATTAGAACACAAAAAAAAGGAAGTGAAGAAATAAGCAGAGGTTTGAAAACACAAAGATCTTCATACTGTGGAATATCAGTGCATGAGGCACAAACACTGATGATTTTAAGTGTAAAACTAACTCATACCCCCCCACCCCCCAAAAGTGCTAAATGTGCTTTTAATGCTTGCGTGCTACTTGGAAAAATGTAATCCAGAAGGCAAAAATAAAATGCTGTGAACTAAAAATTGTATTGCTAAACCGTTTTTGCTTCCAGGGCTACAATCAAGCCCTTTGCAGAAACAGAGGGTTGCTGTTGGTCTTTCTGGAACAGAAGGCAACATACTGGTTGTATGGGGGCTCCAAGCAGGCTATAATCTTGTTTGGCAGTCCTTGCAGAAATTAAAATCTGGAGAAAAAAACAAACAAAAAAAAAAACATAAAATCTAAGTGCAATAAACCAGCTAAACATGCTTCAACAGTGCTGTAAAGGATATGTTCAATGCAGTAGTTAGGCTTTTCCACACATAAAGTCGTATGTGTTTTATACAGGTTGAGTATCTCTAATACAAAATGCCTGGAACCAGAAGTATTTCAGAATATATGCATATACATAATAAGATATCTTGGTGACACCCTTGATCACATAGGGAAATGCAGCCAAACCAGCTAAATAATGACTTACATACTGTACATAATTCCTATTACCAAGCATATTATCAAGCTATTATGTGTTACATATC
Organism: Polypterus senegalus; assembly: GCF_016835505.1. Classification (NCBI taxonomy): domain Eukaryota; kingdom Metazoa; phylum Chordata; class Cladistia; order Polypteriformes; family Polypteridae; genus Polypterus; species Polypterus senegalus. Next base: position 64,941,653 of record NC_053171.1, on the reverse strand, counting down.
ATACCTCAAAAAATCATAGTTTTAATGTACAGACTGTATTTTTGGCTCACTTTAAAAAGATTAAATGTTGCATATTAGCACAAGAATTTCTTCTGGTTTTTTGGTTTTTTAATCAGTTTATTGGCTACCTGTTGTCATTTCTCAGGAAACTGGCCGATGGGTCAGGGATATCTCAGCCAAGCTTCACTCCTTCATGTTCATTGTGCCTTTAATTGTCAGACAATATGCTATATCCAATTTTTGTATGGAGGGGGTGTAAATATGTAAAACATAATGTGTTTTTGCTAACATAAAAAGGAAATTTGCAGCAGTGTCCAGTTTTCCTAATGTAATCTGACCACTTTACTGAACTCATATTTAAATAAGGGCACAAAGCAAAAAGGAGCTACTTATGTTTATCCTAAGTAGTGACATTCCTATTGCATACTATAGGTGTTACCAGTCCGCCCCAAAAACCCCTGCACAACATGTTAAAACTGCTCCGCAGTATCTATTCAGCATCAAAGTGTTTCACAGGGGAACTCCTCTTCTCCTCAAGAGTTGAATAATGTCAAATAATGGTGCTTCATGGTGCTCACTGATTCATGGGGGACCCCAACCCTGGTTGCTAATCATGTATTGTAGCTTTGTGGAGCTTCATGGAAAGTAACCTATCCCTTCGGTCTTGGGAGTATTTCAGATTTTGGAATTTCATATTAGAGATTCTCAATATGTATTAAGGTTTTAAAGCCTTCACATGTATTTTAATGTATGACTTCTACTAATTACTATTATGTAATAAAGACAAACAACCACACACCATTTAAGGGCCTATGAGTTTGTGCTTCAATTATTCCTGTGTCATGATTGTTTCAAAGACTGGAGACAAACACTATGTTATGTTTTTAGCGTGAGCAGTTATGGCTTAAAAGGATGAGGACTTAACAAATGTAATAAAACTGTCTAAAACACATGTAAATGATTCTGACTGTTAACGTTCTTCCTAGACAAGCAGAATGAAAAGCACGGTTAAACAAAAAGCTGAGAGACATACAACATAAAAGCTGCCCTGAAACCTCTAAATGACCTTTTAGCTGTAGTTAACAGCAAAAAGAGTAGACAAAAACTTTATTTCTTTAATTATTTTCCATATAATTTGCCCCATGGACTGGATTTATCATAAATTTCTGATCTTGAATACCCAAGGCTAATTAAATAGGTAAAGATTAACAATTAATTGTAGTTTAACTTTCTTTAAATGTTTAACTTAAGTAATCTAAATTATATGATTAATTTAAAATGGTCTTTGGAAATTTACAAAGGATGATCAAACGTTTTGCCTTGCGGTGGGCTGACGTCCTGCCTGGGGTTTGTTTCCTGCCTTGCGCCCTGTGTTGGCTTGGATTGGCTCCAGCAGACCCCCGTGACTCTGTAGTTAGGATATAACGGGTTGGATAATGGATGGATCAAATGTTTTGAACCTGAAAAGGGTGTTTTACAGTGCTAATTTTATAGATGACCAAAGATTATTCACTAGGGACTGAAATCATCCGAGTTTCTAACCCGAGCTCAAACACATCAGTTAAAATTATTATAAAGGTCATGAATCACTAGTATTAACAACACCATTATGGAATCTCTCAGGAGTACAAACGAATGATCTACAAAAGCATTCTGTTCAGTGACAGAAGATGACTGCTACATTTACTTCTCTGACTCATCAAAATGTTTTAGAGGGGGGTAACTGCTATTGTCAAGGATGGCCTGCATCTTCTTCATCATATACCATTTCACCACAATCCCAGCGAGTCCACAGTCCTACCCAGCATTGAGCCAGCCTTCTTCACCAACTTGTCCAGCCTCTTTACGTTTTTATCTGTCATACTGCCTTGCTAACAAAACGGCAGCAAAACAGAGAACACTATTAATACACTTTTGGAGATTCATTCTTTCTTAGTCAACAAGTACCAGAATAGTCCCCTTCATTTAAGACAGTCAAGATAAATTGCATAACTTAGTCATGGCAGAAAATGCCTCAGAATTACAACAACAGAATAAGACAACACCAGTCAAAAATGAATCATAATAGAAAATCAAAGTGTGGCTGTGTGGATAGCCTCCCAGCAGTAATGCGCAATACTAAAGAAGTACTTTGTGATTTGGAAATTGTAGAAAGTACTGCTTAGATTAAATAGCCTGAAATCTAACAAATCACCAGGACCAGATAACATTTACCCTTGGGTGCTTAGGGAGTTTAGTGAACACATAAATAAACCCTTCATGCATATTCTTAAACTGTCGCCTTGCACTGGGAAAATTCCTAAGGACTGGAAAATAGCAAATATTTTTCTGTTATAGGGGTGATTGGGCAGATCCACGTAACTACAAGCCAGTAAGCTTAACATGCATCACGGGTAAATGAACAGATATAACTATTATTGATGGATTAAAGGCCAGAAGTCCACATGACCGTCATCAAGTTCTTCCATGAGAACCCTAAATACCATGAGGACTAATTGAGGTCATTTATGTTAGGTAGAATGCCTAGAGGGGGCTGGGAGGTCTCATGGCCTGGAACTTCTACAGGTTTTTTTTTTTTTTCTTCAGCCTTCTGGAGTTTTTTTTTTGTTTTGTCTTTCCTCCCTGGCCATCGGACCTTACTTTTATTCTATGTTAATTAGTGTTCCCTTATTTTAATTCTTATTTATTTTATATGAAAATGTGCTATATAAATAAATGTTGTTGTTGTATTAAGGAAAAGCTCAAGCAGCACATTGTGACGGTGCGGGTTAGCTCCACTCTTCTACTTCCATTGTAGGAGGCTCTTAAACCTGATACCGTTGATAATGTAACCGGATGAGGCAGGCAGAGGAGGACAAAACGGACACATAGCAAGGGGTAAGTGCATAAGGTTCCCAATGCTTTTATTAAAAAAAGTCAAAACAAACCAAAGAATCAGTGTCCATAGTGCCTTGCTTCAGCAGTCAATAAATAAATAATCCATAAAACAAACAGTGAACGGTGTGGAGGGTAAAATCCAATACATTAATGTTCCTTTAAAAAGTTAGGATAAACTTTTGAGTACAGACAGTCTTTTAAAAAAAAAAAAAAAAACACGAGTCCCAGTGTATCTATCTAGACACTGACGTCTCCTCCACTTGTCCTGTTGACCTTACAGTGTGAGGAGACAACCACTAACAGGTGCAATCATCTTTTCAGTCCGGGCTCGAGTCCCCATTGCCGTTCCTCAGGCAATGCTGGAGCGCCATGCTGAGCCATACTTGTCTCCAGTCACTCACACTCGGCCCTTGTAGGACACATCGCCGTCGGACCACTCCAACTTCCCTGGTGATCGATCAGTGGGAGCACCCCTTCTACAGCCCCTGGCCTCTTGCTCTGAGGCACCATCTGCCTCCATTCTGCTGCACAGACTCACGCTCCCCTGTCTCTCTTTCAGTACTCTCTATTCTTTCCACCTCCTTCATCTCTCTCTCGCTGGCCAATCTATTATCTCCTTTCCTCCCCTCTAGCACTTGCACTCCCCTTTTAAAACAGGGATGTGGTGCAGCTGTGGCAATCACTAGCTCCTGGCACCAACTAAGGTCACGGGCAATCCTGCATATGTGCACGGAGTAGAGGGCCATCCACTCCCACACTGCACACGGGCACTTCTCTCACCACGCTACCATGCCCCCAAGAGCAACAATTATTTATTTGATATGTGCCCACCAGCCATGGGCCTCACTTTACCACAAACATGTCAAAATAAGGTGCGTTAGTGAACAGTCAGCATGGGTCCAAACAAGAGAAGTCACGCTTTACTAATGTGATAGTATTCTATAAGGCAGCAGCAACAGAATTCAATCATAAAGAAGAATGTGATAATATTTATCATAATTTTCAGAAGATATCTGATAAGGTCTTGCATGAGATGTTGAGTATCGAATTAAAAATATGTTGGAAATGTAAGGGTCATAGGAGGGTGCAAAATTGACTAAAACAGGATGTAAGGGCTCAGTGTTGGGGTTGCTGATGTTTTTAAAATATATAAATGATCTAAGTAAGAATATAAACAACAAGCTGGTTAAGCTGGCAGATGATACCAAACTAGGTAGAATGGTAGATTTAGCTGGATCATTGACAAGTATGTAGGTCTGGCCAGATTTGTTTCATTAATTTAATGTCAGTAAATATAAAGTGCTATACACAGTAAGTAGAAATCTTAGCTCTGAATACACAAAGAGAGGTCTGAAACTTGAAAGTACACCTTAAGAGAAGGACCACAGAGTCACAGTGGATTTGACTCTGAATAATCAACTAGAAGCAACTGCTATTTCTGATATTACTATACAATATGCTCTATGTTAAACAAAAAAATAAGCATCTTGGACTTTGAACCATGCAGCACGAGAAAACATGAAAAACTGAGCATCATTAAAGTTCAGAGGTTACAGCAGACAATACAAAAATTTATAAAAAATTATTATTTCCAGGGTTGCACCAGTGCCCTTATATGCAAAATTTGTGACAAGCTCTACCAATTTATTATGTATAAATGAAATAATATTCATTGCTAGGATGTAGTAAAATGTCTATATTATCTTCACGGGCAGTTATCCAGGGGTGGTAAAAAACACAAAGACAATTTGGTTGACAGGGGCTAATATTTTGTCATCTTTGACCTCACCCACTAACTCTGGTGTCAGGGGAGTGTCAAACTGTACCTTTCTTTCTCACTTTTTGTTTAGTTGACTAACTAAATGTCAGCCTTGCTTGAAAACCCAGCAAGCTTGTATTTCTATGAATGAATCATTCTAATAATTCATACAAAAGCATCTAATGGAACTACTACTCTTTGCAGACAACATAAAGACTCCAGGAAAAATCAAAGGCAGATACTGACTTTGAAAGCTGATGGGCAATTGCACTTTCAACAATAAAGATGAATGCATTAACTGCAAAAAATACACTACAGGAAAAAGAAACAACAGCACTTCTGAGATTGATGGTCAAAATCAATATTGGAAAGAAGTTGCTGTTTTTAAATGTAAATCAAGACAACTTCCTCTAATGTATTACCTAGAATTCTTCTAGAAGTCTCTTGCAGCTATCAATCCAAATGTCACTATTCATATATAAATTGAATGTATTTAAAAAAGTTTTATTTGAGTGCAAAAAATGACGTGTGATCATTAAAAGAATACTTGTTTGTTTCACCTCACACAAATTTTTGCATTTTGTACAGATTTTTCAACCCCACTCTCTGCTCTTGGATCTGCAGTTGGAGAAATAGTTTAAAACATGTTCTTACTTCAACACTCTTAAAGTATCATATTGTTCCTGACCCGATTCCAGTTCATTCTTAAACAGAAATCCCTAACTTACTGCTATTGCTTTGCTACACCTGTTCAGTACACATTGTAGTAAGCAAAAACTGGTATATACTGTATTCTTAATGATGACAATAGAAAATGGCTGGCATATGTTTTTTTCCCCCATTTTGCTATTGCAACAGATTTAAATTCACCATTTTAAGCAGCCTTTTTAATGTCAGATATTTCAGCCAATATATGGTCTCCCACAAAGCGTGCATTTTGTATGATTGCTGACTTGACAAACACTGTCTAAAGCAATGAGGTGTAATACAAAAATATTCAGGATACAAGCTTTTTGTGGCAAATGTAATGGGGAAAATAAAGAGATCAAGCTTAGTTTAGTCCTATATGTTGTTACATGATTACATGGGGCAGTTTTTATGTTACGTTTTTGATCATTAGGAGAAAACAGATCCCTTACATGAAAAAAATACATACATTAACTATATTTAACATGTTTGAGCAGTAATGAGCAATTTTGTTTGGCCTTCATATGAGTGCAGTTTCTTTGATTACATTATAAAAAGAAAATCCTGTCTATGTTAAGGGCTCAGTTTTCAAGAATCAAATTCATTTCAATTTTTAAATAAAGTGAACCTGAATTGTAAACAATAGTGTGATAGTCATCAGCTTAAACATTTTATTAGTAATACATAAAAAGACACACAATGTATAAACATACATGTATCACCTAAAATTTTAACCTATATTCAAATATATCTGAATATTTACATTTTCTATTATAACCTTAATTTTTGACTCATTTGACAAACGCAAAGTCATCTGCCTTAAACTTCACCCCATCGCCATTCTAAAATGTTTTTCATTTAGGAATACATACCAAAAAGATAAGCATCCTCAAAAAGCTTGAGTTCAGCTTCAAACAAAGGCAGACACCAGGGAAGTCCACCAAGATTCTGTACCTTCCGCTCAGTTTCACAGGAATTCTGCATTTGAGAGACATCAAAGAGTTGGCACATCATCTGTAGAGCGATTAAAAAGGAAAAAAAAATCCAATCATGCTTAAATACAGTTATAAATCGAGGTGGCATACACTGACTGCCTAAAACCATCCAGAAACCATAGTTTTTATGATAATTGTTCTCTACCAAATGTCACTATATCCAACCTAATTTAATTTCACATGATTAGATATTCTAACATTATGTAAAAAAATGTTCCCTTATGTCAAGTGGAGCTGTTGTTAACACTCATTGCAAAACGTAGGAAAAATATTACTAAAAAGTGTTATTAAAGTATTCCAGAAAAGAGTAATAGTGATAGCATAAGAAAAAAGGGAGGAAAACAAAAAACTTGCACAAAAGAACGTATAAAACATATCACAGAACTTTACAAAAGCACAATGGTAAAACCACTTTTCCTAAGGATGTTTAAAATACTAAGAGATAAAAGTTCACTTCAAAGGTTTACTGCCATGTGTAAGCAACAAATAAATATGCTTTACTCAGGAAACAGAATGAATCAAAAGTACACTGTCAATTGTAAATTTACTGTTTTAAAGCAGGGCGGCACAGTGGGTAGCACTGCTGCCTCGCAGTTAGGAGACCCGGGTTCGCTTCCCGGGTCCTCCCTGCATGGAGTTTGCATGTTCTCCCTATGTCTGCGTGGGTTTTCTCTGGGTGCTCCGGTTTCCTCCCACAATCCAAAGACATACAGGTTAGATGCACTCGCGATCCTAAATTGTTCCTAGTGTGTGTGTGTGTGCCCTGCAGTGGGCTGGCACCCTGCCCGGTGTTTCTTTCCTGCCTTGCACCCTGTGTTGGCTGGGATTAGATCCAGCATACCCCGGTGACCCTGTAGTTAGGATATAGCGGGTTAGATAATGGATGGACGTTTTAAAGCAATTATTACCACCTGCCATGCCATAAAAATAAAAATAGTTTGTGCCTGGGTGGTTGGAATCCTTTATAATGGCACAGGTTTGATTTCAAAAACAATTTTTTGAGAATCAAATCCATGCATTCAGCTTTGGAAAACCCTGTTCTGATTTTTTTGTTTTGCATTATTTTGCAGCATAAAATTCTTACCCAAAAAAATTTACAATACATATCAATGAACTTTATGAAACAATAACTGTTCACAAACTCTCACACCCAAATTGACAAAATGTGTTTTATTACCACTAATTGCATTCATGCCATAGGCATTAAGCTGTCAGGTGTTACTCTGTATTTAACACTCTGCTAATCAAACAGACTTCACAGCAGGTATTCCCCTCTCTTGAACTAATAACTGAGTGTAACTTTAGCACTCCAGACAAAACTTCACCACTAGGAGCTAGTGGCACCTAAAAGAAAAAATTAGGAGCCAATAGCTTTGATTTAGGTGTCAAATAAAAAAATGTGTAAAACATTAATCTTTCAATATCTTACCTTTGTAACCTCCACGTATGTGTGCCAAATTCTTTTGCTTCTTTTGTCAGTGCATCCTTCCCTTGTATGTTTGTGTCCATCTTGATGATTAAGTTAACTGCATGTCATTATAACTTTCAAACTATGTACTGTCATTAAGAACCAAGTATTTTACTCAGGCTCTAAGTCTGTGTCACTGACCATCAGAATGACAGTCAGGGGGCACGGGATCAAACTGCTCAAGTGATGAGCCTTCTGTGCTGATCCTGACTAAATCCTGCAAGGTTGAGACATTGAGCGAGTTCAGCACTTTTGATTTTATTCTGCTCATTGCTGAAAAACCACATTTACACTGAGCTGCTGAATAGGCTCAACAAGATATAAAATATTGCGGAAAACTGACAATATTGCACAGAAAGACTTCCCAAAAAATGTTAAAAGACTTGTCTCAAAATTTGCCTTTAATTAGATTTTTAAGTAATCTTCATTCTGTTTGTACAGCCCTGAAATCACAAGTGTTCTTTAAGAAGACTTATTGATACAGATTAATTAAAAAGTGTCTAATTTTTTTTCCAAAAACGTTTAAATCATCTGGGAGCCAGATGTTCCACATAGTGTGATCGGAGTGCATAAAAACAGAACGTGCCAGGTAAATGTGGGGTGACCAATGCTGGGTCTTCACTGCAGAAGAAGATGCGTGTATAGAACAACCTAATTTCACACCGATTGCTTTCAGCTTATACTTGCTTTTGGGGCTGGTATGTTTTCCATATCAGCTGTAGTAAGGCATAGACTTTTTCTATCATTAGCTGTCCAGTGTTCATTTTGAAAACAGACAACTGGGGGCACTCATTTCTATGTCAAAGGCCTAGCAGAGGATATAATTTTCTCCTTGAATGGATGGGACAGAGGGGCATAGTAGGCATGAAAGTGATACAAAAGACTTCCTTCAATGTTTTTAAATAATGTTTTATAATTCCAATATTTATCATGCAAGCAGCAGACAGGGGGCAATAATTTCTACAGCTGTGCTCCAGCCGTGGAAATGAGTGTCCCCCAGTGGATAGGACAGACGGACACAGTAGACACAAAAGTGGTTTAAAAGACTTCCTAAACTCTTTCATTTCGAAGAATGTCATGTGTCAAATGTTTATTTTGTAAGCAGCAGAAAGGAAACACACATTTTTATGGCTCTGCTCAAGCTGGGGAAATAAGTGTCCTTTCCAGTGGATAGGACAAAAGGGCACAGTGGAGAAAAAAAAAAGTCACAAAAGACTTCCTAGAGTCTTTTTAAATAGGTTCAGCTCAATGTCATCTGTCCAGTGTTCATTTTGTAAAGAGAAGAGCATTTCTATAACAAAAGCTCAGCTGTGGAAATGAGTATCTACCCCAGTGGATAGGTTGTAGAGGCACATTAAATATGAATCTGGTAATGAAAACTGTCTACAGTCTTTTGAACAATTTTAGCTAAAAAGTGTTCATTTTGCAAGCAGCTTACAGGGGCACGCGTTTCTATAGCAAAGGCTCAGCTGTGGAAATGAGTGTCCCCTCTGGAGGAACGGATGGATGGGGCACAGTAGATATGAACATACTACAGAAGACTGCCTGATAGGTTTATTAAAGACACTGTGCACCATTTTAACTACCCAGTGTTCATTTTGTCAGGAGGCACAGCAGATAAAGATGACCATTTAATGCTTTCTGCAAGTTTTTAAAAACATTGGATCATGACCATGATCAGCTGTACATGTAATATACAGGAAAAAGAGCTTTATAGGATGATACCTGCATTAAAATGAGATCCTCCCCCAATATAAAAGAGTGGTCATGACGGGCAATGCATTTTTTTATAGAACTTAAACTATTTCATTCACATGTTTACAAACAGACAGGTCAGCATTTTGCATGGAGCATGCATTAAATCAACAGAGAAAAAGTGCACAAAGATGCATGAAAAACATGACAACTATCTCAGAAGAGGCCCTGAATTCCACAGGTCATAGATTTCTTCAAAGCAGAGGACCTAAATGATGGGCTAATGTATTTCTAATGTTTTTCATGTCTTTCTTACATTCTGATGACCTGTTGCATATTTAGCCCTTTGTTCATCATTTTAGCAAAGCATAACTAGGCTCTTCTTAAAATTCACCATTTGGGATACAAGGCCACTGTGTCAGCCACACAGCACAATTAGAAAAATGTATGTCTCCACACAGCCCTCACGCCCAGCGGGGACACATCATGTACAAATGAGCTTTTAGTAGAATGTAGTTGGATACAGGGGAATCTACCCCTGTACTTACATTACTAACATTAAGAGCACATTTGCTCACTAATAAAGCAAATGGCCTTTTGCATTTGCTACAATATCATTTGTTTGCAGCTGGCGAACCAAGTACAAGTAATAATCACCAAAGCCTATTTTTGGTTGCATTTACGACCATTTTAGTCACAGCCTGGAGCTCTGAACTTCTTTATCTCTCACTGACTTATTTACCCTTCACCACTGCCAAGCAAACACAGCCAATGGAATCCAGCTGAAGACCTCCACAGCTCTGCTCCATTGACGAGCCATCCAATTCCACACATCCAAAAATGTTCCCATTGTTTGCATTATACAGTATGTCAAGCATATTACACAGCACGTCCAATCGTTTAGGTCTTTCTCAGGATTCCCACTTCAAGGCACACTTTTCACATCATTCTAACAAAACATCCTAAAACTATAGTTAAGATTAGGGTCCCCTTTCTTGTTGTTCTCATTGACTCACCAATCAAACTGAACCACAATTCATTTTGGGTAATATCCTTAAAGACGGGGTCACACTTACAACACAGAGTTAACACATAAAAATTAGTTACAAGGTACAAATAAATCAACAAAAAATCTAATTTCCTAGTTTGCTCTTGTTTACACAGATTTACATGTTTTGTTTAACATTTAACACTTTGAACACGAGGCACAAGTCAACTGAGCCTGTCAAAGCATGACATATGAGATAACTGATACCTCACTATACAGACACTATAGACACTGCTAGCAGGCTGGCAATCTCTGCTGATGTGTCTCAGGTACCTACTAGAGTGCTGCCATTTAATGGATATCCATTGACTTTTTTTTCAGCTTGCAGAAAATGTTATAAATAGTCTATAGCACTACTGATTTTATGAAATAATTAAATTTGTTGCAAGATAAATATAATTCAAGATTAATATTTTTCATGATAATGATAGGGATAAAATAATGACAAACACTTGGATGATGTGAGGTTCTGGTACTGATGCGGATAGATGCCCACAAGGTAATTCTTCATCACAAGGATGGTGGCACATGTGCTTCTAAGCCTGTACTCTGCATGGTGCCATGCTTCCAGGATTCTTATTCAAATGCTGACTTTTAGTCGTGCTACTGATGAAAATAAAGTAATTAGTTGTTTCTTTACAGTTTTCAAGGGATTTATTTATATTTTCAAAGTTTTGACAGTTACTGTTAATAACAAAACTGTTACTTTCTAATGCATTTATTTAAATTTTTATAAGTTTTGATAGAGCTTATTTATTATATATCCATAGGCCCATACTGTAGCAGCCGGGTTATAAACAGTCCAGCTGTCAATGTGTTAAATACGTTTACAACTTTATTGTCAATTTTAATATACTGCTATAATATATGCACACAGTATATTTTTTAAAATCTACTCTGGAACAAGAACTTTATATAACACACTCATATCACCGACTCTAGATATAGGAAGTCAACTCTATGCCACACTATTAAAAATTGTAAATTACCTCAAAAAATCATTCAGCAGGGCTAAATTGAAATGCTAGAGAACTTTTTACAGCCCCAACAGGAAGAAATGGATGTGGTGGATGCCTGGTTTCAACAGAATGGAGCAACAGCTCATACGGTACAGATATCATGCAAGTTTTGCAGGCGATATTTCCAGGGAAGCTGATCTCCCTAAGTAGCGATGTCGGGTGGCCTTGGCATTCACCTGATCTTGCTCCGTGTGATGTCTTGTTGTGGGCCTATCTGAAGTCAAAGGTATACACACACTGACCTCAAAACCGTGAAGCTCTCAAGGATGCTATTCACCATAAAATCTCTGCTATTCCCCTTGAAATG